>NC_045429.1:210625496-210925496 GCF_902635505.1 Sarcophilus harrisii
TTTTAATTGTTTATTAATATAAACAATTTTTTTCTCAATGATGTATTTGTTTTTTTTTTCCTTTGAAGCTACAAACTTATTTCCTTTACTGAAAACTATCACTAAATATAAGAGAATATATTTAATTGATAAATTTCTTGATGATTGTATTTACATTTTTGCTTGTCTTGTTTATAATATTTGCTAAATCGAATTTTTATTTATTTGTAGGATTATTATGAATTTTTGTGAACTATTTTTTAAGATTTGTCTTTGTAGGATATGCAACTTGAGATCCTTTGCTTTTTGAAATGTTCCATTTTACCCTCCTCATTGACTTTTATATCTGTGAACCATTTTATTTTAATTAATGTTTCTTTATAATTGATAATATTCTTTTCTAGAATACACATGTGGGTGTTAACTTTCTATGCTTTTATCATTTATCATTTTATCATTTTTTTATGCCTTGAAACTTCTAATTGAAAAGTATGAGGATTGGCAATAGCAACACTTTGGGTTAGATTTTTCTTTTTTTGTCTTAGTTTCTATAGAATTAGTTCTTTCAGAACCATCTACACCCAGAGAGAGAATGATGGGAACAGAAGGTGGAATGCAACATAGAATTTTCACTCTTTCTGTTGTTATTTGCTTGCATTTTGTTTTGTTTTGTTTTGTTTTCTCAGTTTTTCTTTTTCTTCCTTCTTGATCTGATTTTACTTGCTCAACCAGATAACTGTATAAATACGTATACACATATTGGATCTAAAATGTATTTCAATATATTTAATATGTATTTGACTACCTATCAGATGGGGGAGGGTGGGAGGGGAAGAAGGGGATAATTTGCAACAAAAGGTTATGCAAAGGTCACTGTTGGAAACATTACCCATGCATATGCTTTGTGTTTTTTTTTTTCTTTTTTTTTTTTTTTAATTTAATAGCCTTTTATTTACAGGATATACATGGGTAACTTTACAGGATTAACAATTGCCAAACCTCTTGTTCCAATTTTC
The DNA here is from genome assembly GCF_902635505.1 of Sarcophilus harrisii. Classification (NCBI taxonomy): domain Eukaryota; kingdom Metazoa; phylum Chordata; class Mammalia; order Dasyuromorphia; family Dasyuridae; genus Sarcophilus; species Sarcophilus harrisii. The sequence goes on from NC_045429.1 coordinate 210,626,492, forward strand.
ACCTCTGCCCCCACCCTCCCTAGATGGCAGGATGACCAGTAGATGTTAAATATATTAAAATATAACTTAGATACACAATAAGTATACATGACCAAAACATTATTTTGCTGTACAAAAGAATCAGACTCTGAATTATTGTACAATTAGCTTGTGAAGGAAATCAAAAATGCATGTGTGCATAAATATAGGATTGGAATTCAATGTAATGGTTTTAGTCATCTCCCAGAGTCCTTTTCTGGCATAGACTAGTTCAGTTCATTACTGCTCCATTAGAAATGATTTGGTTGATCTCGTTGCTGGAGGATGGCCTGATCCATCAGAACTGGTCATCATCTAGTATTGTTGTTGAAGTATAATGATCTCCTGGTCCTGCTCATTTCACTCAGCATCAGTTCGTGTAAGTCTCTCCAGGCCTTTCTGAAATCATCCTGTTGGTCATCTTACAGAACAGTAATATTCAATAATTTTCATATACCAAATTTATTCAGCCATTCTCAACTTGATGGACATCCATTCAGTTTCCAGTTTCTAGCCACTACAAAAGGGCTGCCACAAACATTCATGCACAGGTCCCTTTCCTTCTATAATCTCTTTGGGATATAATCCCAGTAGTACCACTGCTGGATCAAAGGGTATGCACAGGTTGATAACTTTGAGAATAGTTCAAACTACTCTCAAAATGGTTGGATTCATCACAACTCCACCAACAATGCATCAATGTCCCAGTTTTCCCACATCCCCTCAACAATCATCATTATTTTTCCTGTCATCTACAATCTGACAGGTGTGTGGTATCTTAGAGTTGTCTTAATTTGCATTCTCTGATTAATAATGACTTGGAGCATCTTTTCATGACTGAAATAGTTTCAATTTCTTCATCTGAGAATTGTCTGTTCATATCCTTTGACCATTTTTCAATTGAGAATGACTTGATTTTTATAAATTAGAGTTAATTCTCTATATATTTTAAATGGGCTTTATCAGAACCTACTGTAAAATATTTTCCCAGTTTATTCTTCTTAATCTTGTCTGCATTAGTTTTGTTTTTGAAAACTTTTTCAGTTGGTATAATCAAATTTTCTATTTTGTGATCAGTAATGATCTGTTTCTTTGGTCTAAAGACCTTCCCTTCCACAGGTCTGAGAGGTAACTTCCTATGTTCCTCTAATTTATTAATAATTTCATTCTTTATGCCTAGGTCATGAATCCATTTTGACCTTATCTTGGTGTACAGCGTTAAGTATGGATCAATGCCTAGTTTCTGCTATTAGTTTCCAATTTTCCAGCAATTTTTATCAAACAGTAAGTTCTTATCCCAAAAGCTGGGATCTTTGGTTTTGTCAAAGACTAGGTTGCATGTTGATTGTTTTATCCTGAACTAATCTATTCCACTGATCAACTAATCTATTCCTTAGCAATACCAAATAGTTTGGTAACTGCTGCTCTATAATATAATTTTAGATCTGGTACAGCTGGCATCATTTGATTTTTTTCTCTAATTCTTGAAATTCTTGACCTTTTGTTTTTCATATGAACTTTGTTGTTATTTTTTCTAGGTCATTAAAATAGTTTTGGGAGTCTGATTGGTATAGGGCTAAATAATAGTTAGTTTAGGTAATATTGTCATTTTATTATATTTGCTCGCCTATCCAGAGCATTTTATATTTTCAATTAGTTGATCAGACTTAATTTGTGTGACAAGTGGTCTGTAATTTGCTCATAAAGTTTCTGATTTTCCTTGGCAGATAGATTCCTAAATTTTTATATTATCAGTATTACTTAAATGGAATTCTCTTTGTAACTCTGACTGTTGGATTTTGTTAGTGATATATAAGAATGCTGATGACTTATGTGGTTTATTTTATAACCACAACTTTGCTAAAGTTGTGGATTATTTCTAATAACTTTTATGAGAATCTCTGGGGTTCTCTAAGTATACCATCATGTCATCGGCAAAGAGTGATAATTTGCTTCTCATTGCCTATTCTTATTCCTTTAATCTCTTTCTCAGCTCTTATTGCTATAGCTAGCGTTTCTAATACAATATTAAATATGACAGTGATAGTGGCAACCTTGTTTCCTCCAGATCTTATTGGGAATGGTTGCAGTTTGTCTCATTAATATGATGCTTACTGATGGTTTTAAATAGATGCTGCTGATTATTTTAAGGAAAGTCCATTTATTCCTATACTCTCAAGTGTTTTTAATAGGAATGGATGTTGGATTTTATCAAATGCTTCTGCATCTATTGAGATGATCATATGGTTTTTTAATTTGGTTATTAACATGGCCAATTATATTGATAGTTTTCCTAATATTGAACCAGCCCTGCATTCCTGGTATAAATCTACTTGATCATAGTGTATTATCTTGGAGATGATTTTCTGTAGTCTTTTGCTAATATCTTATTTAGATTTTAGCATCAATATTCATTAGGAGATTGGTCTATAATTTTCTTTCTCTGTTTTCATACTGGTTTAGGTATCAGTACCATGTCTGTGTCATAGAAGGAATTTGGTAGGACTTCTTCATTCCTATTTTATTAAATAATTTATATAGCATTGGGGCCAATTGTTCTTTAAATGTTTGGTAAAATTCATGTAAATCCATCTGGTCCTGGGGATTTTTCTTAGGGAGTTGAATTGCCTGTTCTTTTCTTTTTCTGAAATGGGACTATTAACAATTACTTCCTCCTCTGTTAGTCTGGGAAGTCTGTGTATTTTTGGAGGTAGTCATCCATTTCTAGGTTATCAAATTTATTGGCATAAAGTTGAGCAAAATAACTCTTATTATTTCTAATTTCCTCTTCATTGGTGGAAACTTCTCCTTTTCATTTTAAGACTACTAATTTCATTTCCTCCCTCTTTTCTGATCAGATTTACCAAAGGCTTATCTATTTTATTGGCTTTTCATAGAACCAACTCTTAGTTTTATTAATTAGTTCAATGGTTTTTACTTTCAATATTTTTAATTTCTCCTTTAATTTTAGAATTTCCAATTTAGTATTTGATTGGGGGTTTTAATTTGGTCTTTTTTAGTTTTTTTCTCAAGCCCATTCATTAATCTTTTCTTTCTCTGTTTTATCAAGTAAGCCTCTAAGGATATAAATTCCCTCTTATTACCGCTTTGGCTGCATCCCACAAATTTTGGTATGATGTCTCATCATTGTCATTATCTTGAGTGAAATTATTAATTGTATCTATAATTTGCTCTTCACCAATCATTCTTTAGATGAGATTGTTTAGTTTTCCAATTACTTTTTGGTCTATTCCCCTAACTTTTTGTTGAATGTAGTTTTTATTGCATCATGATCTGAAAAAAGCTTTACTATTTCTGCTTTCTTGCATTTAATTTGAGTCTTTATGTCCTAATATGTGTCAATTTTGAATAGGTTCCATGAACTGCTGAGAAGAAGTATATTCCTTTCTATCTCCATTCAATTTTCTCAAAGATTCAACATACCTAATTTTTCTAATATTCATTTACTTCTTTAATTTCTTTCTTATTTGTTTTGTTGTTTGTTTGTCTAATTCTGGGGTGCAAGGTTGAGATCTCCTACTATTACAGTTTTGTTGTCTATTTCTTCTGCACTCTTAACTTCTCCTTTAGGAAGTTGAGTGCCATACCACTTGGTGCATATATGTTTAATATTGATATTGCTTCGTTGTTTAAGCTCCCTTTGGCAGATTTAGTTACCTTCTTATCTCTTTTAATTAGATCAATTTTACTTTTGCTGATCTGAGATAAGGATGGCTACCTCTTTTTGACTTCACCTGAAGCATAATAGATTTTGCTCCAGCCTTTTACTTTTACTCTATATGTCCCCTGCTTTAAATGTGTTTCTTGTAAACAACATATTGTAGGGTTCTGACTTTTGATCAGTCTGCTATCTGCCTCCTCTTTATGGGGAGTTCATCCATTCACTTTATGGTTAGAATTACTAAATCTGTATTTCCTGCCATCCCTAATAACCGATTGTGCTTTACTTATTCTTGCTCCCCAACCCTCTTTCCCCTTTTTAAACTTATGTACCTCTTTGTATCACGATATTATCCTCTTTATAATCCTCCTCCCCTTTGAGTCTTTCCCTTCCTTCCCTTATTACTCTTTTCTTTTCCTTTTCCTCTCCCCGTTTTAATGAGGCGAGAGAGAATTTTCTCTAAAACAAATGTCAATTATTTTTTCTTTGAGCCAACTCTGATGAGGTAAGATTCACACAATGTTCCTCCCCTCTCTAAATTCCCTCAGATATGATAAGTTTCCTTAGTCTCTTTGTGGGATGTGGTTTCCCTCTTTTTATCCCTCCTTCCCACCTTATTCTGCCATCATCCCTTTTCCATATCTACTTCCCTTTTTATGTATATCAGTACAATCAAATTATACATGTATTCTTTTTGTATATCACAACAGAAATACAATTCTCAAGAGTTATTTTTACCTTTTTCTGCATCTCTTGAGTTCTATTCTTGGAGATCAAATTTTTGTTTAGTTCTGGTTTTTCTTCAGAAACAAATGGAATTCATTTGTTTCATTAAATGTCCATCTTCTTCCCTGGAAGAAAATGTTAGCTAGCTGGGTAGTTTATTCTTGGCTGCATCTCAAGTTCTTGTGCCTTTCAGATATCATATTCCAGGCCCTCTTTCCTTTAATGTGAGGCAGCCAGATCTTGGGTGATCCTTATTGTGGCACCTCGGTATTTAAATGGTTTTTGGCTGCTTGTAAAATTTTTCCTTAATCTGATAGTTCTGAAATTTTGCCACAATATTCTTGGGTTTTTATTTTAGGGTTTCTTTCAGAAGGTGTTCGATGAATTCTTTCAATGCCTATTTTACCTTCTGATTCTATTACATCTGGGCAGTTCTCTTTGATGATTTCTTGTAAAAAAGTATCTAGGCTCTTTTTTCATCATAGTTTTCGAAAGTCCAATAATCCCTGATTATCTCTCCTAGATCTATTTTCCAAGTCTGTGGTTTTGCAAGTAGATAATTTGTGTTTTTTCCAGTTTGTCATTTTTTGTTTTGCTTGACTGATTCTTGCTGTCTCAATGAATCATTAGTTTAAATTTGTTCAGTTCTAATTTTAAGAATTATTTTCTTCATTAGCTTTTTTACTTCTTTCTGTATATGTCCAATTGAGTTTTGAATGTATTGTTTTGGTCTGTGGAATTTTTTCCATTTCACTAATTTTTTTTTTTTTAGTGAATTATTTTCTTTTCAATTCACAGATCCTACTTTCTTGCTGTTCTTTGTCTTTTCCAGTTCTCGGATCCTTCTTTCTTGCGAGTTCTTTGTCTTTTCCCATTCACAAATCCTACTTTCTAGTGAATTCTTTATTTTTTCCAATTCGTATTTCAGGAAGTTGTTGCTCTCTTGTAAGGCTTCTCTTTCCTTTCCCCATTTATCTTCTAACTCTCTTTTGGGACTTTTAATGGTTCTCTTCTCTGAGAGCATTATGTAAGGAGGACAGTCTGATGCATTTTGCTGTTTGAGGTCTCTTCAGGTTTGCTGACCTGCTCTTTTTCTGCATAGAAGCTGTCGATCGTTCTTTTCATCTTTTATTCATGTTTTAAAGCCTTTAGGGTAGGTCTCCTAGGCAAGGGGGTTACCAGCTTCCTCTGCAGAGCAGGGAAAGATGTAAACCGATTTCCGGCTCCGAGGTATGGGAGTGCTCTGAGTGAGAGTTTTCCCTTCCCCCACAGGAAGTGGATTCAGCACTGGCTGTGCTATCAAACTGCTTAGTAGGGCTGAGTGGATTAGCGATTGCCCTAGGCTAGAGACAAAGGGGTGAAAGTGTCACTGCCCCAGGCCAGAGCCTCTTGTGGGACTGTGAGTATTAGCAGCTGACCGCCGACCACAGACCACAGACCTTAGACCGCAGACCGCAGACCACCACAAACTCTGCCCAGTGTCTCTGCCTGATGCAAATCGGCCCTGGAAAAGCTCTATGGCCCCAAGCCGAGCTCCCCACTGCGCAGATTGGAGGCTAACCCGGGCTGCGTCCTCCTGTTGTGCAGGATCACAACTGCCCCAAGGAAAAACCCGCACTGCGGGTTGGGGCTGCGGGCTTGTGCTGAGATTTGTGACTTCACCCTGGGTTTGAGACTCTCCTCGGAACCTAATTTCTCTCCCCGTCTGCGCCGATCTCCCCCCTGGCCCCGGAACCAACCTTTTTTGCTGAGACTGCAGATTTTCTTCAGCCGGTGAGTTGTTCTACTTCTTATCTTTACGAATTGTAGAAGTCAAGACTATTTTTGAGGCTCGATATAATATTGATAAAGAGGGTAAGGGAAGAGCTTAGAAAGTCGCGTGTGTCTTCTCCGCCATCTTGGCTCCGCCCCGCATATGCTTTGTAAATAAAAAACTTTAATTAAAAAAAAAAAAGTATTAGTTCTTTCAACAAATATCTTTAGCTTCTCTTCTGCTTAATGGTCTTCACCTTTAAAAAAATTTTTTTTTAATCTGTTATCCTATTTTACTAATATGTATTGTCTATCTTGTAAATTCTGTATATTGATACTTATTGTAAGTATAAATTTTAAAATATAAGTTCTAATATATTTTTTCATAACTTGATTTTTATTTTTTATTTTGATAAAATCTTTAGTGTTTTCTCTTATATCATCTCCAGGGAGTTTAAACAATGGCATAATTTTATTACAGGGAACCATTTCCTTTATAATACAATAACATTTTTCAATTTGTTGTGACTTCTTTATGAATTTTCATTACTTATTTTTATCTTTATTATCAACCACTAATTTATTTACTTTAGAAAAAAAAAAGATTTGTTTTCAGGTGTACTTGCTGTCCATGCTCCTGCTTCTCTACCTTTTTCCTTTTAACTTTATAATCCCATTAGCTCACCTCTAGTTTATCTTTTTTTAAATTTTCATCTTTTTTCTCAGGTTTTTTCAGACTGGTAGCATAATGAATTGAATAGCACCCTGATGAGAGTAAAGTACAAAGGGAGAAAAGTAATGTCTTTCCCAGATTTCAGTTCCATAACCCTTTGGCATATACACTTTAATGTTTCCCTCTTGAGATGCCTCTATATCATTTTTTTAACCCCCTTTCTTATTAATTACATTCTCTTTCATTTGTTGTGGTCTGTTCAATGGAGCCATCCCTTCATGAACCCATTTGAGATTTCTTGGCAAAGATAAAGAGTGTCCATTTTTTTCTCCAGTTCATTTTACAAATAAGGAATTGAAGGAAACAGAACTAAGTGATTTCCCCAGTGTTACAAAGTTATTATTGAGGTCAGATTTCAGGAAGATGAGTCTTCATGACTCCAGGTCCAATATTCTATCTCCTGAGTCACCTAGCTGCCCCCAAGGATAAACTAGATTGTATCAGAAATGCAGGAGCAGAATCTTTAGTATCTTGTATGTATGTCCACATACTCATGCATGCCTTGCACAAATATACACATATGCATATATATACATATATATTTGCATATAAATAATGCATAAACAGCAGCTATATACACATGTACCCATTTATATAGATGCACAAACAAATCATTTATTGGATCTTAAAATATACATATATGAATATGTGTTTAGCCATCTGTATATATATATTTCTTTGTATCTTCATATACTTATGAATACTGTATTCATACAAACACACATATATACATATTTATTTGTATGTGTAGTATTCAGGAGTCATACATTTGTATCTTAAAATAGGCATATATTTGTGTTTCTATATGTACATGTAAATGCACATATATATATATATATATGCACACAATTAATGTGCATGTGCATACTTGTGAATACTATGAATACTCATGAATCCAGTCATACTTTGTTTGCACATTTGTTTATGTATATATGAAATACTTTGGAGTCATACTTTTTTTTTTAAAAAAATATGTGTCTGTGCATATATGTAGTCTACACTGGGAAAGGGGAAAACCCAAATAAAAAGAAAATTAAAAAAATGAAGAAAACAACAATTTAGCAAAGAATGAAACTGGAGTCAGAAAGTTTTAGACTTGGATCTAAAATGGTAACATTGGAAGATCATTTTATATAGATAGATAGATAGATAGATAGATAGATATACACAGAGATATAGAAATTTAGATTTGATTATAGATGATTAATCAAATACTATAATGGTAAAAAAAATCTACAGACTAGGGCTCAATGAAGATAATGAAGTTGCTCAAAGTTATATAACAAAATAAAATAAAGCTAAGATTAAAAAAAAAAAAACACCTTAGAGCTAGAGACTCTTTCATATAATTTATTCTACCCCTAATGGTACAAAATGATAAACTGAGCCCCAAGAAAAGAAAAAAAAAGTTGCCAAAGATTATGATTTTCCTAAATAGTTTTTAATAAAGAATTTAAACTAAATTATCTGACTTCAATCCAATCTTCTTTCTATTACCCTATATTCTTGTATCTGTAAAAACTCATGTTCATGCAAGATTCTTCCGCTTTTCATTATGAACTTTTTGTTTCTTATTGCATGGAATTTCCTCAGGGAAAGAAGGATAGCCTATGTTATGGGTTTCTTTATGTGTTACAGGAATAATGAAAGAATTATGAGGGAGTAGGCTCCAAAAGGGCAATAACTTGAAAAAAAAAAGCAACTTAAACAAACTTTTTTAAAAAAGTAAGTCAATGACTGGTATAACACTAGGATTTCCCAATCTAGGGCTTTTTCTACTACATTGTGTCATATTATAACTTCCATATGAATCAGTGTCTGTTAAATCATTCAAAATGTTGGCAATAAAAAGACTGGTTATTTCTCCCATTGCTGGAAATAAATGAAATTGTAGAATAATGGGTGAGCAGAGATCACTTTTGCATAAAATTTTGTGAAAACAATCTACAAATCCAAGTAATCAATTCTTAGGAACCAAATCATCAGTCATAAAACCTAGATAAAAATACCTCATATCTATACAATAAAATGATGATCTTCACCAGTAAATACATTTATTTAATTTTTTGATAGGTGATGAAATCCCAACCAGAGCTTCATTTTATTCTATTTGTTAGAGTCTAGAAATTCACTTCCTACATATTATAGCATTGTTTCCTGTAGCATGTACTGCTGACATGTTTAATCTAAAATTTGAACTTAAAAACTACTATCTCAGTAGATGTTTATTAGATTTTTCCATCTGAAGTAAACCCAGACTTTGAGCTCATGCCTAAATTGCACAATTTAAAAGGAAACCTTATTTATGGGATCTGGGAAATGTTGTATGTGTCTTTCAGGAAAAATCAAAACCCCAAAAAAGTCCAAAATAAGACGCAGTAACAAAACTTTCACAAAGGGATTATCATAATCTTTGGCAGAATTTTCCTGTTAAGATAATCATATAATATATTTAAGAACATTACAATGTCATAAAACACAATTGGAATTGTCACATTTTTCATTGACACACATTCCACATCATTGTCACATTCAGACAGTATCAAAAATGCTGTAAAGAGAATCCCACTTATAAGGCAAACAGGAAAAGAATGCATTTGTAATGAAACTGAGAGAGTGGTAGTTATTGCTAGAGAAATATATTGTTAGTACTAAAGCATCCATCAAATGTATTGTGAAGTCGTTTGATGCCATGTTTGTAAACACAGTGTTTACATTTAATCATTATTTGTCATTTTTTTTTGATAATACCATAGTGTAGATTTTTTCTTAGAAAAATTACAAAAGTTAAGTTTAAAAAGGGTATCCCTGTGTGCAAACACATATATGTAGTCATACATATGTACACAATATACAAATAAATATATATATGTGCATATATATATATATATATATATATATATATATACACATACCCATACACAAAATATATACATATAGGAACATCTGTGATCTGAACTATTTCCATCAACATAGTAGATAGATAGATAATATAGACACAGAATGCTGTTTCTGGCATTATCTTCAATGAATCTTAAAAGCATAGAAAAAATCCTGGAATCATAGAAATGTAGAGTTTGAGGTTACATTAAAGGTAATTAAATTCAATTTATAATGAACAAAGCTCTGATTAATGGACATTCAAATTCTGAAGTTCTCTCAGTGAGGTAGAAAGCATGGCCTCCTAAAGGCAGTCATTACATGTGAAATTTGTTTACAATATTAGAAAGTATTTCCTCTACCCTCCTTGGACCCTCTAGCTACAGATCATAGTTGTGTTTTCTGGAGTCCACAAGGACAAATCTCATATTCCTTTCACCTGATTTTGGCAATAGTGTATAAATTATAATGAATTTGGTTAGTACTTTCACTTTCCTGGTCACCTTCCTCTGAAAGTGGATGCATTTTTGGTACAGGTTTAAGATATCTAGTTTCCCTTCCTCTGGCAGAATCTACCAAATGGAAGCTTGAAGTAAGTGTTTGCCCCTAGGTCTTCCACAGATCAGTGTAAATATTCCATAATAAGATATTCCAAATAATTTTGATTATCAGGAAATGTATTTGTTTAGCCATAACAATTCATGAATATTTTATAATAAAGTCTAAAAGTTGTCATGATATATAGAAATAGTTATACAATCACCAACATGTTTTTATTTTTATAACTCTTCAAATTATACTGTGTATTAATTATATTATTTAATTTTTATCTTCACAACAACTCTTTGACTTGGCATTGTTATTATTTATATTTATTCATATATTGTTCCCCAGGATCAAATTACTAATAGGTGACTGACTGAGACAGAATTTAAGGGTAAGTATTCCTCCCTCCCTATCTGATTCTCTGTCCACTATACCCACAGTGATTGATCAATCATTAAGGGAACATTATCAATGACATTTTACTGTATTACCATATATATAAACAAATGCACATGTACTCAAAGACATTATAAACTAATTTCTAGAGAGTAAAGCAAATCATACAAACATATGCATAGAATTAATAAATCTATTTAAGACCATACTATACCTGTTTGCCATCTGTTCCTCTGAAGGTGGATAAGATCTTTCTTTATAAGTATAAATTTTTCCATACTTTTCTAAGTCCATCAACTCACCATTTCCAATGCCACATCAATACCCCAACTTTATATTGTCTAATTACCTCTAATAGTTTAAAATAATAACAATATGGCTGATGTATAATAGTTTCTTTATTTTCTCTTTTGATTAAATCTATTTCAGCTTTAACTTTGAGATCATTATTACTACATCTACTTTTTTACATAATAAATTCTACTTCTGATTTTTGTCTTATGCTTATATTTATTTCTTATTTCCCATCTCTTTTGATCACTGCAGTTTACTGTGAGCCTCCACTTGCCCTCTTATTACTTAACCTACTTCTTTTTTCCAAATATTCCTCTCTTATCCTTTCCCCCACACTTTTTTCCTTTGCGATCTTTTTTCTATTTGAATTTAAAAGACTTTTACACCCTTCCATATGCATATATTCTTCTCTATCCCATTCCCACTAATCTACACACCCTTTAATACTGCCCTACAATCTTATCACTTTCTTACTTCTTTATAAATTTAAGAAGACTTTTATTCACTTTCAAATGTATATGTTGTTCTACCTTAAGCTAGATGTGAGTAGGAATTTCTCTAAAAATCCCTCCCTTATCCTCTCCTTCCTCAGTATGCTTTTACCCCATTATTTTTTTTCCTTGAATTTAGAAGACTTTTATATCCTTGTACATATGTAAGTATTGTTCCCTCTTTAATTCATTCCCAATGAGAGCAGGGTTCCAGAATTACCATCCTTCCTTCCCCATCTAATTCTTCTGTACCAATTCTTCCTTTTACTCTTTATTTGCATAGGATAATTATTCTTTTTGCCTTTTTCATACATGGTTTTGTCTCTTAGAATCATAACTTACTCAGTCCTACTCCAATCTTTCTTTCAAACTACCCAATTATTAAGGACAATCTTAAGATATATCATAAAAAATATAGTTTATTCTTATTGAGTCCTCTGTAACTAGTCTACTATGTTTACCTTTTATTTCTCTTGAATCTTGTATGTTAAATTTTCTAATTCAAAATATGGAAAGTCTGGCAATGTTTTGAGTGTCTTTTTTCTGTTCAGGATTATAATTAACTTTGCATGGTATAATATTTTAAGCCACAATCCAAGTTCTTTTGCTTTTCCATATACAACATTTCAAGACCTACAGTTTTTAGCATAGCTGCTGCTAAGTCTCTTGTGTGATTTTAATTGTGACTCTACTATATTTGAATTATCTGCTGTTGCTCATAATATTTTCTTTTTGAACTGGAAAGTTCAGAAATTTGACTACAATATTTTTGTAGGTTTTCATTATAGTATCTTTTAGATAGTGTTTGGTGGATTTTTCTTCTCTTTCTACTTTACTTGCTTATTCAACAACTCTGAGGCACTGCTTTACACATATCAGATTAACTACTATTGCAGAAAAGGAAAGTAATAAATGTTCTAGAAGTTCTAGGAAAATTGGTACACTAAAGCATTGTTAGGTAGAGATGTGAACTGACGCAATCACTATTGTGAGCAATTTGGAACTGTACACAAAGAAATTATAAAATTGTCCATAGCCTTTGATCCAACAATACCATCAATGGGTCTGTATCTGAACAAATTGTGTTCTATGGAATACCATTATTTTGTATTCTATATTCTATAAGAAATGATGGGCAAGTAGATTTCAGAAAAACAACAGCAGCAACAACAATAACAACAATGAAAGACTTACATGAAGTGATGCTGAGTGAATTGGGAAGAACCAGAAAAACATTGTCCACAGTAACAGCACCATTGCAGAATGATCAACTATGCTACACTTAGCTCTTTTTAGCAACACAATAATTCAGGACAATTCTGAAAGAATCATGATGGAAAATGTTATTCAATTCTTGAGATTAGAACTATGGAATTTGAATACAAATTGAAGCATACTATTTTTCTTTTTTTCATGATTTCCTTGTGTTCTGATTCTTCTTTTATAACATAATTAATGTGTAAGTATGTTTAACATGATCATTCATGTACAACCTCTATCACATTGTTTACTTTCTTTAGGAGAGGAGATTAAAGGGACAGAGGGAGAAAACTTTTGAATTCAAAATCTTACAAAAATCAGTATTGGAAACTATTTTTATATGCAATTGGAAAAATACTATTAAATAAAAAATAGAAAAGTAGGCACATTTTTCTTTCTATTCTATTGACAGTCTGCTTTTTTCCAGTCACTTATCCACTGCCTTTATTTAGACTTTGATACCTGTGTGATGTTGAGTAAATCATTTAACTTCTGTCAACTTCACACCTATAAAATGGGGGAATAAGAGCATTTGTATCTCTGGGTATTGTGAAAATCAAATGAGATAATATTTGTAAAAGCCTAAATTCAAGTTCAGCTTCAGATTCTATCAGTTTGATCCTTGGTAAGTTATTTAGCCTCCACCCGATTTAACTTTAAAAAGGGGATAATAAAAGCGTTGCTGTGATGGTTCAAAGGAGGTAATAATTAGAAAAGTGTGTAGAATATGCCTAGCAAATAATAGCTGCTATATAAACACTTATTACCTTTTTTTCTCCAAAAATGTTTAGCAAAGTGTTTATATAGCTAGTAGTTGCTTTATAAAAAGTTAGTAGTAGTAGTAGCAGCAGTAGTAGCAGCAGTAGTGGTAGATGATGATGACACAGTTGTATACATACATACTAAATGCAATATAATTTGTTGTTATTATTGTTGTTATAATTACCACCACCTCTTTTGTGTATTTATTTACTTATTTGTTCACTTATCTATTGTGTTCTAGGTGTCCAGTTCTCTTCAGTATCTTTGCTGAGTCATCATTCTCATTTTACCTCCTTGGGATACAACACTCTGCCCTTAGCTCTTTTTTTTTTTTTTTCTCTCCTCCCTTTCTTGGGCTGACAATTGACTTCCAGAACTAATCATTCCTAATGTCTTTCTTAAGTTTAGTCTTACATCAACAAGAAAATTAATAAATTAAGCAACATTTCTAATTAAATATTTCACAAGTATCTCCAGTCAAATATTTCAAAATCAGAACTACTTACTTTTCCCTCTAAATTTATCTTTATTGTTTATATTGGATCAGTTCAACATCATATTTTAAGACATTTAAATTTGCAATTTCAAACTCATATTGAGCTATTTATTCTTTCTTACCATCTACCATATGGTAACTAAACACATGTAAACCATGTTTCTACCTCAAAAACATATCTCAAATCTATATCTTTCTTGACACTCCTATAAGTATTGCCCTAGCTCAAATCATAAGAATTTCTTATTCACTCTATAATAATATCATCTTAATTGTTCTCCCTATAAAATTTTCTCAAATTTATATCCTCTTCAATTAACAGTTTATAAAGCCATCAAAATAATATTCATAAAGCAAATGTCTAATTATATCACTGCCTCAATCATAGAATACTACTCTCTCTTTCTCTTGTCTCTAGAATCAAATATTAGTTCCTCTGGCACTTACAGCACTCTATGTCAGCTGCATTCTAACTTACAACACATATTAATACACTCTTCATATATTCTAATTTCTGGTTAAATTTGTTATTTTTTTTTTCATATAACAATTCTTTTCTTATCTCTTTGCTTTTATACAGGCTATCTCCAATGTTTGAGCTATATCTACTTATCCTCTCTGCTTTGGGGAAAAAAAAAAGTTTCCCTCAAAACTTCATTCAGACCAAATGAAAACTCCTAAAACCTTCCCTAAATTATAATCATGCTTTCTCTTCTCCTATAAAATTACTTTTCACTTACATACTTTGTAAATATTAAATGCATGTGTGTGTTTTGTGTGAATATCTTTCTAAGAAATTAATTCCCTCCTTGAGACCAATGATAATAATTATAATAATTTTTAGTTTATAATAATTATTCTCTGCTTTTTCCTTACCTGTTCTAGGTATTAGAATACTAATTACTTCATATAAGGCACATATTAAAAATTTTTCTCAATTATTAAAAATAATTTGTTTAACATAAATAATAGCTTTTTAAAAATATGTTTGATAGAATTTGTTTACAAATTCTTCTACACCAATGTTCTCTCTCTCTTTCTGTCCCTGTCTTCCTGTATCTGTTTTATTATATTTCATATTCTGATGATAAATTGCTTCATATTTCTGTTTCATGTACTGTTATTCAAATTTAGCAATTCAATTTCATTTAAATCCTTAGTTTTCCTTTCATAGTATTATATAAAATTTGTTTTGACACATTATTTCTTTCCTATATTTTAAATTCACATATATACACAAATATATATTCTTTCATTTGAAAATCTCTTCTCTGTCTTTCTTCTTTCTCTCCTTCCTTCTCCCCCTCTGCCCTTCCTTCTCCCTCCACTAAACAGGTTATTTAAAGGTTTGTCAATTTTGTCCATAATTTCAAATATAACATCTTTCAGTTTTTTGTATTTATTTTATTCCTCATTTGTGTTTGCAGGTATGATTTTCCCCTTCTACTCTTTTATTCAAGTAGATTTGGAGGGATGTAATTCCTTTTATGAGGAATACTTTAATTTTATACTTGAAGGTTATGTGGGTTATTTCTTCTCTTTTTTCATTGCTATTTTTGTTCTTTGACTCACCCATGACTGGATACACCATTATGTCTCCATGTACGTATGTGTCTTTTGCATAGATTTCTCTGTGTAAATTACTAATTTTATTGTATTTTGGTCTTTAAAATCGTCTTTAAAACAATCAATATTGGGGAGCTCTTTCCTGGATCCAGTTTTTACCAATATGAAAAAATGATTATTATAATGGAAATATTAAGAACCATTGAAAGGAGTGACAAATTCTTCTTTGAGTTTGTGATAACTAAATAAAATTTAGATATAGTCTAACATACATACTAGATTTTGAAAAAATGGGTTACATAGGGATTAAAATAAGAAAATATTTTGTTGACTGTTCTTAGATCTAAATGTGAGCCTGTGTTTGGAAATTGAGTAAGAACTTTTAATAGGTGAGTTCTTTTATCTGTCATTATATTTTATGCTACAGAGTATTTCTAAGTTAGATTTAATTAGCATAGATATTACCTTCTTTTGAATGTTGTAAGTTTGGAGAATATGTGAGGAAAACAAGTACTTGATTATCTTATGATTATCTCCCCAATTACACGATAACTCTCCTTTAATTTAACCTAATGAAAAGAGCATTTCTTTGTTAGTTGTTTATTAAATTCTTGCTATCCTGATTAGTGAAGAAAAGTCAGTAAGTAACTCATACTAAGGGAAAAATTGACTTATTATTATAGATTAGGGAGAGTTAAATTATTCCAAAGACTATTCATAAGAAAGGTTTTAACCTTTGTTCCATGTTTGCCCCATGCCATACATTTGTGAGACCATCCTTAAGGAGAAAATTAATGGACAAAATCTCTTTTAAAAGTTCACAGTTACATCAAGTGATTTGGGTCATTCTGAATTAATAGCCCTAGGAAGGCTTCCCACCTCTCCAGTCAATTGAACAACTTATTTAAGGAGCTCTGTCAGATACAATCTTCTTTATTTCACTTTGTCCCCTGCTGATACTGTCTTACATGGGATTGCTAGCACACTGAGTGCCTGAGGGATCTTCACTCAGATTACAAAAGCAAAAGCTGAATACATGCTCTACCTCTGTACTCTATCCTACACCAAGTATTCAGGAACAGATCCACATGATAGCCACATCCCACTGAGTCTGGCTGCCTGGCTTCCTTTATAAGATGTTCTTAATGCTGTGCCTGAGGAAAAGATTCTCATGGACAGATTGCAAGTGTTCAAAAGTTTGCTAAAGATCAGAGCCCACAATCATGCTGTGTGCTCATTCTGGAGCCGAAATTTAAGTCAGTGTTTGACCTACAGATAAGAGAATAATTCAGTAGTAGATTTATTTATTTATTTAGTGTTATTTTTTTTAATACTTGATTAAATAAGTATTTTTCTTTCTTTACTCTTCTTCTAAAAACCTCTAAAAATTTTCATTGATTATCATTCAGATGCTATTTCTCAATGCCAAGGCTCAGTAAATCTTTTCTATGGACATAATTGTTACAACATCTATAAACTTTATGTCTTTAAATTTAGGGATTATTGGAGTTGTCTCTCTCCATTTCCTCCACTCCGGTTTTCAGACACTAGATTAAAGCAAAGCTTGAAAAATAATTAGTATCCTTCTGATAATGTAACAAAGTAGTTATATGCAAGCTAAAACATTGGGAAATGATTTGCTATTGGATTTGAGAAAACTTAGATATTCAGCTTTACAACAAAAATATAAAACTTAGTTCTAGAAGAATTTTATCAATGTTAAGATATGTTTTACTCATTCCACTGTAGATTCCCAATGAAATGGTATGCTTGAATTTTGAGCCTAATAAAGTCATGTAAGTATGGCAGTTAGGGAATCTAGGTAGCTTCATGGATAAAGCATTAGTCAGCAAAGCCTGAAATCAGATGTGACACCATACACACATACTAGCTGTGTGATGCTGAGAAAATTGCTTACTCTTTGATAACCTCATTTTTTTATTTGTAAAATAGGGATATTAACACCACCTACTTCCAAGAGTTTTGTGAAGACCAAAGGAAAGCATCATTGTAAAGCTCTTAGCACAGTGCCCTGTAAGTAAAACAACCTATACAAAATTAACTATGTTATTTATTATTGTTATTAATAGCAGTAATATGCTAGTAAATGTTTACCAGCTCTTTTTCTGAACAAAAACAACAAAAATGTGTGCACACTATGATTTTAAATTTAGTCTACATTAACACTTTAGCATTTTCTTAAGTTAAGGTAATCAACAAACTAATATTTGAAACCCTGACTGCTAATAGTTGCAGATTTTTGAGGTAAAAATGTGCTTACTACAAATTTAACAATCTACCCAAGGTACCTTTAGCACTGATTACAAGCAAATAATATGTAATTGAAGAGTTTATAAAAACTTCAAAATTGTAATCTGGTTACTGATGAGTTTGGTCAATAACCTAAATGTGCTGTTATGTTCTTTGGTTAGAATATAGAGAAAAAGCTTCTTAATATTATAGAAGGTCTGACCTAATCTTTAAATCAAACCATGTTTTGTCATGTAGTACCTTATGTAAAATGGGTACTTGATTAAAAATTAACTAAATGTAAATGAATATAACATATTAGTTTAAAAAATTTCCTGAGAAACACAGGAAATCATACTATGAACTTGAGGGCCTTCTACAAATTTATAGGGAGTAATAGACCTATTCTTTAAAGAAAAAATTTAACAAAAGTTGCTTGTCTTCTTTTCTTTTGACTGGGGATATTCTTCTGGGTTCCATCCATTCCCAAATGTCCTCTGCCCTTATGTCAATGACCTGATGCTACTGTGTATCCCTCATCTAAGAGTTCATCCATATTTAAAGCTTCAAATATATAGTTTTACATTCAGTGACATAATAATCAAGTTACCAAAATTTATTTTATAGAGCTAGAAAAACATAATTTAAAAAATTAATCTTGAAGAACAAAAAGTCAGGATTATCAGAGAAATTGGTTGAAAAATGTAGAGGAAGTTGTCTTAACCATATATATCTCAAATTATATTATAAAATGGTCATCTGAAAAGTAATCTATGCTGACTAAGAAATAGAGTGGTGGATTAATGGAATAAATCAGGTGCACAATACACAGTAGTAAGTGTATTATAATCTTGCATTTAACAAATCCAAAGATCCAAAATTTGGGAATGAAATCATTATATGACAAAAACTTCTGGTCAAACTAGAAAATTAGATGACAGATACTAAGTAGAGAAAAACAGCTTTCAATATATACCAAGAAAAGATCAAATGATTACACGATATATATGTAAAGGCTGATAAACAAATTAAGAGGGTAAAGAATAGTTTGCCCCTTAGATCTGGGTAAAAGGAATAATTTTTGACTAAAGAAGAGATAGAGAATATAATGAGGTGTAAAATGGATTATTTTGATTATATTAAATAAAAAGAGTTTCTCCAAAAACAAAATTAATGCAGTTAAGATTAGAAGAAAGGGGAAAAAAAAAAGCTGGGGGGAGGGTGGGGAATTTCTGCATCAAGGTTCCTCTGAAAAGAATATACTTTGTCTTTTTTTTTAATTAATTTTATTTTAATTGTATTTTATTATCCAAAACACATGCAAAGATAGTTTTCAACATTCACTTTTGCAAAAACTTGTGTTCAATTTTTTTTTCCCTTCTCTTCTCTCCTACTCCCTCCCCAAGGTAGCAAGCAATCCTATATAGACTAAATATATGCAAATCTTCTAAACATATTTCCATATTAATCAAGCTGCACACACACAAATAAATCAGATCAAAAGGGAAAAAATGAGAAAAAGAGCAAAAAACAAAAAATAAAAATATTATACCTTGATCCACATTCAGTCTCCATAGTTCTTTCTCTAAATGTAAATGGCACTTTCAGTCATAAGTCTATATTCAAACTGTCTTAATTAACTGTATAAATATGTATACATATGTTGTATTTAACATGTACTTTAACATATTTAATATGTATGAGACTAACTGCCATCTAAGGGAGGGGGTGGAGGGAAAGAGGGAAAAAGTTGGAAAAGAAGTTTTTGGAAGGGTCAATGTTGAAAAATTGCTCATGCATATGTTTTGTTAATAAAAATGTATAAAAAATAAACAAATAAATAAATAAATAGATAGATAAATGATTTAATGTCTGAATGAATAAAAGAAACTGTCTTAAATCACCTCATTGTTGAAAAGAGCCAAAAAGGACATAGGTTCTCAAATATATAGAGAGCTGCATTAAATTTATAAGAAGTATTTTTTCAATTGATAAAATTATCAAATGATATAAACAGTCATATGAAGAAGTGTTATAAATCACTATTGATTAGAAAAATGCAATCTAAAACAACGTTGCGGCATTGCCTTCCATCTATTGGATTGACTAATATGACAGAAAAGGAAACTTATTAATCTTGGAGAGGATATAATATGGGAAAATTGGAACATTAATGCTTCTGGAGTTCTGAACTGATGCAACCATTCTGAAGAACAATTTGAAAAGAGGCCCAGAAGTGTATAAAACTGCATACCCTTTGATCTAGCAATACCACTATTAGTTTTGTACTCCAAGGAGATTAAAAAAGAAAGAAAGAAAAGGCCAAGGACCTATTTGTATAAAAATGTTTATAGCAGCTTTTTTATGGTGGACATTATTTGGAAATTTGGGGATTGTCTATCAATTAGGAAATAACTAAAGAAGTTTGTGGTGTATAATATATGTGGCATATGATATATGTATAATGAAGCATTATTTTGCTATAAGAAATGACAAAAAGGATGATTTCTGGAAGACTTGAAAAAAACTTACATAAACTGGTACAAAGTGAAATAAGCAGAACCATTTAAGTTCATTGGCTTCAGTCTATTTGTCAAAGGAGCGGAATGCTTCATCATCGATCCCCTTGAATCATGGTTGATAATCGCATTGGTAAGAATTCTAATATCTCTTAAATTTTTTCTATTTTATTAATGACACAAAATGTCTAATTTCTTCTCACTTCACTATTTATTAACTTATAGATATTTGCTTTGTTTATTCTTAAGCTATCTGGTTCATCAATTCTTATGTAGCAATAATGTTATATTACATGTACATACTATAAGTTTTTTGGTCATTTGCCAATAGATTCCTCTTATTTTTCTGGATTTTTGCTACTACAAAATGAGCTACTATATATATATATATATATATATATATATATATATATATAGAGAGAGAGAGAGAGAGAGAGAGAGAGAGAGAGAGAGATAGATATATAGATATCTATATATATATATATATATCATATATTTTGTTGTTGTTTTTGTTATTCATTTTTCACTTGTGTCTCACTTTTCTTAAGTTCATTTGAGGTTTCTTGGCAAAAATACAGAAGTGATTTGCCATGCACACTTCTAGATCATTTTAGATATGAAAAAACTAAGGCAAATAGGGTTTGGTGACTTTCCTATGTTCAAACATCCAGTCAGCAATCTGAAGCCAAATCTGAACTCAGGAAGTCTTTCTGAATCCAAGTGTGTAACTTTATTAACAGCTCCCCTTTACTTTTTTCTTTTATCTCTATTGTATATAACTAGTAATAATATTGTTTTTTAAATAGGTACATTCAGATGAGACTTTGGAAGCATAATTCTGCTTTCCAGAATAGCTGAATTGATTTTCATCTACACTAAAAATGCATTAGTGACAAGAATACATATTGGCTACTTGACTTATCATACTACTTGGATTGAATGGGAATCAATAACTTTCTTTTGTTTTTGAATTCAAGGAACATTATACCTTATCATCTGCCTTTGTAATCTATTATAAAATAATGCAGATCTTATCAGATTTTAATCTTCATGACCTGCAGACTCATGGATACCTGACCTATTGATGCAACTTAAGTGCTTCTGTACCTTACTGCACACTAACACTTAAGTCTTAGTACTTCATAATCTTGTAATTTATCTTGTATCTGAACTTTATCAGTTGAACTGAAAATTAAAGTGACTTCTTTGAAATGAGGAATTGCCTACAGAATTTTCCTTAGAAACTCTAGTACTTAGTAAATAATTTGCCACATAAGAAATATTTAATAAAGACATTTTCATTCATTTATTCACATAGTTTCAAATTAATAGAACCTTCTTTAAATAAATTCTTTTGTGACCAATTATTTTATTGGATGTTTATGTCAATCCATTTAGCAGAATTCAAAAACCTTCATCTTATTTGTCATGATTGAGATCTAGTCTCAAAAATTATCCAAATAGAATTCATAATCATTACAAATAGGTCTTGCAAAAGTTATCAAATTTTTCTTTACTGCTCTTCTAATTATCAAAGTAATCCACCAATAGCAAAGTATGGTTGTATCCTACTATTCTACTTCATCTTATTTACTACTTTTATGCTATGTCATTAATATAAATAACAATTCTAGCCTTTCTTCCTTTCATTGAGTAAGAAATCTCACAAAATATATCCACCTACATATTGTCCTAGTAATGATTATCTATGGCTAGGAGATCTTAGTGTTAAGCTGTGAGCCACAATTTGTGGCATGAGAGAAATCTGAGATGTTGTTTAGAAAACCAGAGACTTTCCAAACTCTACTATTCCACTTTGAATTGAAAACCTTTAATTTTGGATTATTCAGAGTCTCCTGAAATAATTCCTTCATTGCTTTTCTGTTTTTCTCCAAACCTCTGCATTTCTATGGAGAATTTCTGGTAAAGAAACTCATTATCATGTATATCAACTATTAGAAAATTACCTTGGATCAATGAAAAGTAACAAAGTAGGTCACAAAGATCACAGAATCATAAAGCCAATATTTAGCAGAAGCAATGTAGGTCTTCATATCTTAAACAATAGCTTTTAATTGATTACTCCATACTATATCCATATATTACCTAATGGGCATAGATATAAATATGGAAGAAACTTCAGAGATTATGTAGTTCAAATCTTCTTTTTTACATATGTGGAAACAGAGAAGTGTTTATATGATTTAGATAAGGTCATATTGGTAGTTAAGTTGTGTGAACCTGGACAAGAAACTTAACCCTATTTGCCTCTGCTCCTTATCTGTAAAATGAAGTGGAGAAAGCAATGCCAAAGTGCTTCCTTCAGTATCTTTGTCTAGAAAACCTTAAGTGAAATAATGAACAATTGGACATTACTGAAATGACTGAACAACAACAATACAGGAGGTACTAAGCAAAACTGGAATTTAAAACAATATCCATCATACTTCTTTTTGTCTCTGTATATTTTTATCTAAGTAGATAATATATGCATATGTTAATAAATCAACCAAGTGCAGTCATCTAGAACTAATCATCATTTCTATGTCCTATGTACATATGAAAATATATATATGTATATATACATGTGTGCATGTTGTTATTTGTCCTTCATTCTTGAAGAGCACCATGACATTGGGAAGATGATGCCATGACATGAAAGTTAATTGGATTTAGATGAGGGAAGACTGTGCAAGGTCATCTACCTCACTTTCTCCTTCAGAGGCATTTGGGTCCACTGGCAAAATATAGATCAAGATAACAGGAGATGGCCTTGGATGAAATGGGAGACCTTGGCCTTTTTAAGCTAACTTCCTCAAGTTCTCAGTTTAACTGAGACCACAGTCATTCAGTGATTAAATCTAGGTAGGGTTTTCTATTAAAGCAAAGAATGGCTTCTTTCACCTAGGCACAAAATAAAGTTTAAACAAACAAACTAATTAATAAATCTGAAGGAGAAGATCTTCACCGGTCCAGGCCAAAATAGAAATGACTGCTATTTGCATTCAATTGAATCAATCAGGATGCCAAAAAAGACCACTTGAGGCTTGGCCTGGGGCCTATTATTAGGCAATTTATGAGAGTCAGGGTGGTCTTTTTGTTTAAGTTATGGTTTTTAAAAAACGAATGCAAGAGATAAAACAGCTAGAGTGTGGGAGCTTGGAGCCCCAGAGGGATTCACCAGTGTTTCCTCCACTGGAGAGGGATGGAATTGACTTTTCTCAAGTGGCACTGATACCAGATTCAAAATTTGATATTCTGTGACAAAACACCATTATAGGAGACTGATAATTAATGACCATGGGGCAAGTAGAAGTGTAGGAAATCACAAATTTGATCAATCTGGGTTATTGCAGTCCAGAAGAAAAGAGAGAAATGGAGCAGATTACCAATGTGTGGATTGCTATATCTGGCCAGAAGGAAAGGAGATCCAAATCTACCTGGGACCCTCTTTACACTCACTTGGTGTAGTGACTGAGTCTAATGAAAAGTGCAGGTGTCAGAAAAGGTGGAATCACCATTGCGTTCCAACTTTCAGAGGTTCTGCCCTCAGAAATTGAATGATAGGGGAATAAAAGAAAAAAAATAGTTTGAAACCACAAAAGATCCCAAAAGAAATTCATCTTAAAAAGTTAAGATGAATCAATAAGTTAGCTAATGATAACTGAAGGGAAGATGGCATCCAAACAAACTGAGAAATTTCTGAGTAAATATAACAAGACAAAGAAAAATGAAGCAACATGTGATGAAGCATAAAAACTTTGGATTCCCAAGAGAGTATGGAATCAGAGCAGGATGATCCTGAATGGTACATTCAGGTATGTATAAATGACAAAACTCTATACATGAGAAATATTGATAGAATTGAAAAACTTGAATCTGCCTTAGCAAATCTCACTGAAGGGAAAAAAGAGAAAAAGCTTCAATTTTATAAGGAATACAAACTAAAGAAGAAGTAAAGTTATATAACGATCCCAAATAAAAGAAAAGTTTAGAATAGACAGAAAAAAGAATTAATGAAGAAGTAATACTGAATACTTCAAAACTAACAAAATAAAGGAGAGAAGAGGAAGAGAGAATTTTAATCAACCAATGGAGAAAGAAAAAATAGAGGGAAAACTAAATTATAAGAATGGAAGAATGAAAAAGGAATTAATAAGTAAATTCCAAAAACTAGGAAAAAGAATAACAAACAGGGCAGGAAGAAAGGAAAACTATTTTATTTATTTATTCACTTATCTATTTTTATATGTTTTTATTTGTAATTTTGAGTTCCAGGTCCTCTCCCTCCTCATCTATTGAGAAGACAAGCAATATAATAATCTTTATACTTTGGTTGAAAAATTCAACCAAACATTTCTACATTAGCCATATCAGGGAGTGGAAGAAGAAGGCAAAAAACAATGGAAATGAAAAAGTGTTCTTCAATCTGAGCTCAGTTCTCTTTCTAAAGAAAAATGTCATTTTTCATGATGAATCCTTTGAAATTACCTTGGATTACTGTGCTGATTAAAATAGTGTCTTTCATAATTGACTATCATTACAGTATTGTTTTTTCTGTGTACAATGTTCTGTTAATCCTACTCACCCTACCTTTTGCACAGTTTGCATGTGTCTTCCAGATTTTTCTGAAACCATCCTCATCATTTCTTAAAGCGTGATAGTATTCCATGACAAATACATACCAGAACTTTTTCAGCCATTCTACAATTGATAGGCATCCCCTAAATTCCCAATTCTTTACCATTGGAAAAAGAACTGCTATAAGCATTTTTGTATATGTAAGTGCTTTTTGTTTTTGTTGAATTACTTTGGGATACAGATGTTGGTATTTTGGGGTCAAGGACATTTTTTATGTATTTGAGCATAATTCTAAATTGTTCTGCAGAATGACTGGACCCATTCAAAACTCAATAAACAATGCTTTAGTGTCCCTGTAGTTACATTTCCAGAATTTGTCATCTTCCTTTTTCATCACTTTATTGAGTCTGATAAGTATGAGGTACTATCTCAGAAATGTTTTAACTTGCATTTCTCTAATCAGTTCTTAGTTAGAGCATTTTTATCTGACTGTTGATAGCTTTGATATCTTCTGAAAACTGACTTTTCATATACTTTGAGCATTTTATCACTTGGGAATGGAGAGAGAAAATTAAGGGAAAAAGGGAAGCAAACTTATAGAAAAAGGGTTTCCTTAAAATAGATTAACAAACTTTGGAGGTGGAGCCAAAATGGGGGAGACAGCAATGTTTCCTTCTCACCTTCTCTACAACCCTCATATTAATTATGAAATCCAGCCTCTGAATTAGTTCTGGATTAGCAAAACCACAAATACTTGGAGTACAATAAATTATCAGCTGAAGATAATTTCAAAGAGTGCCAGAAAAGGTCTGTTTCAATTGGAAATGGGAGGGAGGCAGCGAAGCACAAGCACTTGAGTACAAATGCCAGCATAGACAGTGCAGAGTCCTGGGTTGGTGCACAGTCCACAGGGTGGTGCAGACTCTGCATAGCAGAGAATCTAAGGGGAGGAATCTCCAAAAATATGCAGCAATGTTCACCACTCTGCCCTGGTGGCAAGCCAAAAGATCAGCAGAGAAGTTATAAAACACCCCACAAACACAAAAGATCAATAGTAATCCCTGAAATGCCAGAATCTCGTGGAATTGGCCACACCTACCCATCACTGGAAGTCAGCACTGACCTAGAACACCTGTGGCCATTGGAAAACCTCCCACACCCTAAAGACAGACCTTAACTTAAAAAAAAAACAAATGAGTAAAAAAGTAGAGGACTCTGACAATAGACAGCTTTTATGGCAAAAGAGAAGAACAGATTTCAAACCCTGAGGAGAAAAAAGACAGATTGTCTCCAGATGAAACCTCAAAAGGTAATATAACCTGGTCCCCCTTACACAAGGCTCTCCTAGAAGAATATAAAAAACATCTTAAAAGAGAGCTAGAAGAAAAATAGGGAAAAGAAATGAAAAATTTGCAAGAGGGTATGAAAAGGCAACACAGAAACAAGAAAATTCACTACAAAATAGACTTAGTGGAAAGAAAAAAGCATATAACTCATTAAAAGATTAATTTGATAAAATATAAAAAGAAAGCAACTCCCAGAAAAACAAAATTTGTGAAACAGAAAAAGGAAATAACTGCTTAAAAATAGAATCTGTGAAATGGAAAAAGAAAATAACTCCTTAAAAAAAGAATTTGTGAACTGGAAAAAAAATCCATAGAACAAAACAACTCATTTAAAAATTAAATTGGACAAATACAAAAAGAAGTAAAAAAAAGGGAAAGGAAGAAAATAAATCACTAAAATTCAGAATTAAACAAATAGAAATGATTGACTCAATGAGACAACAAGAATCAGTCAAGCCAAAGCAAATAAAAAAGATAAAAAGGAAAAGAAAAAAATAGAAAAAAAAATATATATATATATATATAAAATAGCTAATTGAGAAAACAACTGACCTGAAAAATAGAGCTAGGAGAAACAATCTAAGGATAATTGGACTCCCTGAAATACATAATGAAAAAAGATCCTAGACACTATCTTTCAGGAAGTCATCAAAGAGAACTGCTCAGATATCCTAGAAACAGAAGGTTAAATGACCATTGAAAGAATTCACCAAACACTTTGTGGGAGAGACCCAAAATTAAAACCCCAAGGAATATCATGTCTAAATTTGAGCACTGTCAGACCAAGATAAAAATATTACAAGCAACCAGAAATAAACAGTTCAAATACCGAGGAGCCAGAATAAGGATAACTCAGGACCCAGCAGATTGCATTTTAAAAGGATAGAAGGGTCTAGAATAGGATGTTCTGAAAGACGAAGGATCTTGGAATGCAGCCAAGAAAGAACTACCTTGCTAAAGTGATCACTTTCTTTCAGGGAAGAAAATAGACATTCTTAAAACTGGTGAATTTTACATATTTTTGATGAAAAGACCAGAACTAAACAATAAATTTGACCTCCAAATATAGCACTCAAGAGAAACATAAAAAGAAAACAAGAAAAAAAAATGCTTGAGAACTACATTTATGTAATGCATATATATTGAGAGCACATGTATGATCTGATTTTACTGTTATAATATAAAAAAAGAAACTATAGATGGAAAAGAGATTGTAACAGAAAAAAAAGGGGGCGAGTGAAGGTAAAATGAGGGAAATTACATCACAGGAAGAGGCAAAGAAAGCATTATAATTGAGGGAAAGAAGGAAGGGTGATGAATATTGTGAGAATCTTATTCTCATCAGATGTGGCCCAAAGAAAGAATATTAGATATGTTTGGTTTCACCTAGAAACCTCTCTCATCTTATAGAAAAGTGGGAGGGGAAAGAGGAAAAGGAAAGGAATGGGCTAAATAAAAGAGAAAAGAGAAATAGTAGGGGAAAGGGATAAGAAAAGGGGAAGGTCTCTAAGGGGAGAGTATTGCATGAGGCAAGTAGTGCTCATAAGTAAAATATTGGGAAGGAGGAAAAGGGAAAAAAGAAAGAAAAAAGTATAATTTGGGGTTAATAAGATGGCATGAAATACAGAATTAGTAGTTTTAACTGTAAGTGTGAATGGGGTTAACTCTCCCATAAAGCAGAAGTGGATAGCAGACTGGATTAAAAGCCAGAATCCTACAATATGTTGTTTACAAGAAACACATTTAAAGCAGAGTGATACATACAGAGTAAAGGCAAAAGGATGGAGCAGAATCTATTATGCTTCAGGTAAAGTAAGAAAAAGCAGGGGTAGTCATCCTGATCTCAGATCAAGGAAAAGAAAAAAATGATCTAATTAAAAGAGATAAGGAAGGAAACCATATCTTGCTAAAGGGTACCATAGATAATGAGGCAATATCAACATTAAACATATCTTTGCCAAGTGATGTAGCATCTAAATTCCTAAAGAAATTAAGAGAATTGAAAGAAGAAATAGACAGCAAAACTATAATAGTGGGCAATCTCAACCTTGTTCTCTCAGGACTAGATAAATCAAAGCACAAAATAAATAAGAAAAAAGTTAAAGAGGTAAAGAAAATACTAGAAAAATTAGGTATGATATATCTTTGGAGAAAATTGAATGAAGATAGGAAGCAGTTCATGGAATCTATAGAAAAATAGAACTTATATTAGGGCATAAAGACCTCAAAATTAAATGCAGAAAGGCAGAAATAGTAAGTGCAATTTTTAGTTAAGTTCACAGAACAAAATAGCCAATGACTATGACAACATAGTTTTTGACAAACCCAAAGGCCCAGGTTTTATTCACTATTTGACAAAAACTGCTGGGAAAATTGGAAACTAGTACGGAAGAAAGTAGACATAGACCCACACCTAACACTGTTACCAAGATAAGGTCAAAATAGGTTCATGATCTAAACATAAAGAATGATATTATAAATAAATTAGAAGAACATAGGATAGTTTGCCTCTCACATTTGTGGAGGAAGAAGGAATTTTTTCACCAAAGAAGAACTAGAGATCATTAATGATCAAAAAATAAATAATTTTGCTTATATTAAGTTAAACATTTTTGTACAAACAAAACTAATGCAGACAATATTATAAGGGAAGCAATAAACTGCAAAGACATTTTTACAACCAAATGATCTGATTAAAGTCTCATTTCTAAAATATATAAAGAATTGACTTAAATTTGTAGTAGTTCAAGCCATTCTCCAATTAATAAATGGTCAAAGGATATAAACAGACAATTTTCAGATGAAGAAATGGAAACTATTTTAGCCACATGAAAATGTGCTCCAAATCACTATTGATCAACGAACAAAAAGAAGGAAACTAGGTAATAAATAGAAAATAACCTTAACACACATAAAGCTACCATGATGACAAGGAATATCAAAAATACCAACTCAGAGATGAGGACAAAATGCCCATTTGGGTAATTTCAAAAGTTGATATGAATTGGTTTAAGTCCAAAAAGAGTACTTGAGAGAGTTCATTAAAGATTTTAAAAGGTAAATAAGAGAGATAAAAGAAAAATTGGGGAAAGAAACAAGAGGTAAGCAAGAGGGAATCAACAGCTTGGGAAAAGGACAAAAATTGACTGAAGAAAACAATTCCTTTGGAAAAATAATTGACCAAATTAAAAAAAAAAATACTGAAGAAAACGACACCTTGAAAAGTAGAATTAATGAAATGGGAAAAGAGATACAAAACTTAACTAAAGAAAATCATACATTAAAAACTAGAACTGAGCAAGTGA
This sequence comes from Sarcophilus harrisii, assembly GCF_902635505.1. Lineage (NCBI taxonomy): Eukaryota > Metazoa > Chordata > Mammalia > Dasyuromorphia > Dasyuridae > Sarcophilus > Sarcophilus harrisii. The sequence continues at coordinate 210,656,095 of NC_045429.1, forward strand.
AAGCTAATGACTTGATGAGACATCAAGAATCAACCAAACAAACTAAAAAGAATGAATAAATGGAAGAAAATGTAAAATACATCATTGTAAAAACAGCCAATATGGAAAATAAGTTCAGGAGAGAAAAATTTAAAATTATTGGGCTAAATGAAGGCCATGACAAAAAAAAAAAAAAAAAAAAAAAAAAAAAAAAAAAAAAAAAAAAAAAAGATCCTGGATAGCATTTTTGAGGTGATCATCAAAGAAAATTGCCCTTGTATACTACAACCAGATGCCAAAATAGTCATTGAAAGAATCCATAAACCAACTCCAGAAAGAGATGTCACAAGGAAAACCCCGAGAAACATTGTTACAAAATTCCATAACTATAATCTCAAAGAAAAAATAATGCAAGTTGTCTGGGAAAAACAATTCAAATATCAAGGAGCAATAGCCAGGATTACCCAGGATCTAGCAGCACCTATAATAAAGGATCAGAGAGCCTGGAATACCATATTCCTTAAATCCAAGGAACTGGGATTACAAGCAAGCATCAACTACCCATAGAGACTGAACATCATCTTTCAAGGGGGGAGATAGATCTTTATTACGTAAGGAACTTTCAGTGTTTTTATTGAAAAAAAAAATGGAACTAAACAGAAAATTTGACCTTTTATTTCAGGCCTCAAGAAAAGCATAGGAAGGTAAACAGGGGGATTAAAAAGCAATATTATTTAGAGGTTAAACTGTTTACATCCCTAGATTAAATGATACTTGTAACTCTTGAGCACTGTTTGTTTTTTTGTTTATTTGTTTTTTTTTTTTTAATTAGGGAAGTTAGAGGGGACATATATGGGTAGGAGTGTGGTTATGAATGGATTCTGAAGTGATGACATCAAAGAAAAAGACTTTTTAGGGGGTGGAAAAAAGATTGTACTGATAGAAGAAAAAGGGGGAGGTAAAACTGGATAAATTAAAGTATATAAAGATGCACAAAAGACCTATTGCAATAGAAGGAAAGAAGGAATGAGGATGAGCATTGTCTAAAGCTTAATCATCATTTTTGGCTCAGTGAAGGAATGACATATCCATTAGTTAGGTATAAATATTTATCTTACCCTATAAAGTAATAGGAAGAGAAAAGGGAAACAAAAGGTAGTGTCTGGATAGAAGGGAGAGCAAAAACACTGGGAGAAAGGGGTAAGAGAAATGAGAAGGTGTGATAGAAGGTAGGGCATATGGAGAGAAGGGTTAGAAATGAAACACTACTAAGAAGGGATAGGATCGAAAGAGAGAACAAAAATATATATACAGAATAGAAAATAGGATAGATGGAAATAAACAGATACTAATCATGACTGTTAATGTGAATGGGATGAACTCACCCATAAAACAGAAGTGAATAATAGAGTAGATTAGAAAACAGAATGTTACAATATGTTGTTTACATGTATAACCAAAAAAAAAAAAAAAAAAAGAGAGAGATTGTTTCTATGTATAATGGGGGAAAATATTTTTATCGTACTTAACCCTATGCCTGCCACATAGTAGGTGCTACAAAATGCTTATTCCTTTCCCTTCTTTCCCCTTTTACTCAAGTGAAATCACTATTTTTTAAAGAAAAAAGAATCCAGCCAGTAAACCTCAAGATTAAAAAAAAAGTTTAAGAGCATCTGTAGAAAAGTCTATGATAACCTATGAAGAAACAGGGAAGGAAACAAAAAGGAAAGAGAGGGCCTGAGGTTAGGGAAGGGAGAAAGAAATGGATAAAAAAAAAAGAAGAAGGAAGCAAGGAAGGAAGAAAAGAAGGAAGGAAGGAAAAAGGGGGAGGAGGGAAGAAATGAAGAAGGAGGAGGAGGGAAGGAAGGAAAGTGGGAAAATGGGAAGGTGGGAAAAAGATAAAGAGAAAAGAAAGGAAGAAAATAAAGAATTTCCCAACTGACCAGTTCCAGTTGCATCCAAAGTGGGGAAGTTCTAATCATGTATGTATTATGGGTATAAAATTTCTCAAAATAAATATTGGCTATTTTGCTCAATGATATAACTATATTGTGATTCAATTAGATTACTCAGTGGATATACCACTGGGCCTGGATTTAAAAACATGAGTTCAAATCTCATCTCAGATACTTACCAGATGTGTGACTATGGGCAAATCACTTCACATATGTTTCTCTTAATTTGTTGAAAAAGGAAATGGCAAACCACTCAAATATCTTTGTTAAGAAAATTCCATGGACAGTATTGACATGCTATGGAACCATAGGGTCAAAAAGTTTTAGACATGATAGAACAGTTGAATAACAACATTATATTGTACAATTATGTGTGTGTGTGTGTGTGTGTGTGTAAAATACAAAGACACTAATATGAACAGATATGTGTGCATGTTTTATAGATGTAAATATATAATACATGTGTATATGTGTCTATTATATGTATATGTGTCTGTTTTGTGAATTATTACTTGCTTACAGAAATAATTTACATTTTGGTATTTTAATGCTTTTATTATGAATCTAAATTTCTAGATTTATGTCTGTTCACACTGTATTGGATATATGGCCACCTATCACACTTTGTGTGAAAAAAAGGAATCTGGATTCCTAATAGAAACACTAAAATATCCCAACATCATTATTTTTGAAAGCAAGTGATATTAGTTGCCGCCAAAATGACATATAGAGGACATCTATTTTAAGTAAGTGTAGGGTATATGTTTTCATACAAATATAAGGCATATATTCCAACTCACTTTGGCTTCTATTATGCTTATTAAGATGGTTACTTTTTTATTGTAGAGTAAATCAATGTATATCTTCAATTTACTTTTCCATATATTTTTAACCTCTGTCATTTTCAGATGTAAATTTTTTGGCTTTAAAAATATTGTGTCTTCAAGTCTAACTGCCTATGAATGTCAAAGTGCTTATTAAGCAAAGCCAGATTTTGCCCCACTGGTATTCTTTTCCAAGGGTTAATAAACATTTAAGAATTTCTTTTCTATTTGTAACTTAATGGGTCCTTTTAAATGGTATGCTTTTAGATGTTTTTGAATGAAGGTGAGAAAGAGAGCCCTTTGAACTTTTGGAAAGAATGGCATAGTCATTGAGGTTTTGGCATTGGATTTTACTACTTCATTTGAATTCAGCATTCTAGTAGTTCATATAATCTTCTGTTATTTGAGTATGCAGTATTAATTTATTTTTATCTATATCCTTAAGTTATATCACTAAAGATTGTTCAATCTTGGATTCACTAAAGAACCAATCTCATCAGTATGCACACACATACACACAAACACACATAACTGTGCACAAACACAATCATGAACACATACAGAAGAACATAATGCCCCATATTTCTCCTAAGACATCAAAACTAAGAAAGCCTTCTTTTTTGTAATTATTCTACTCATATACATATATAACATATACTTCTCATTTGTTGCACTGGGTACAGATAGAACTACTTGGCAAGTATCTTGTCCATTCATAGTCCTGAATCACAGATCTGGGGTGAAAAGGAGTACTTTTTACCAAACAAAAGGAAACAGAGCCCCTGTTTATAGTTCCAGGCCAGAGTGCTTTGTACTTGCATATCCAAAGGAGCAGGGGAGTTGCACACAGTTTCTGGTATAAAAGCAGGACTCTTGCTTCTAGTATTGAGGGGAGAGAGGATTTTCCTGGGTAAAGGCTGGAACACAGAGTAGGACAGAAGTGATGACACCTCTCTCTATGTCACACCTTCTTAAAAGCACCAAATGTTGCATATTCTAAGAACCGGCTATAAAAACAATATGAAAAAAAAAACAAACCCTGAAACTAGGGACTTTGCCCTCTCACTGCTATGCTCAAGAGAGCAGAATCCAACTTTAACAAAAAATTCAAAGACAGAAGGTTTCTGGAAAGATGGCAGAGTAGATCAGAAAATTCTAAGCTTTCCACAATTCTTTCAGAAACAAAACAAAATTGCACCTCAAAGCAAATACATACCAGTGAAAAACAAATGAAACTTTGAGCAGAACAGAGATCCTCTTGAGGAAACCCATGAGACCCAAAGAAAAACCCCAAGACAGATATTTAATATGCGTGGAGTATGAACACTTTCACAGAAACAACAAGGGCAAAGAGTTGGGGTCTTCTTAGCTAGGTCTCAGCCCTAACCACAGGGACTTTCACCTCCCATCCCAGTGTGGGGAGTTAGGGATCTGAGTCAGAGAAGACTGAGGGAGCCTCTGTTGATAAGGAACACTAGGCAAAATTGTTTTGCCAGGACATGGCCTACGCCAAGAAGGAACCAGAACATCAGGTGAGTACAGAAGCAGCGGAGCAGGGAAACTGCTGGTTGTGGGCACTTATGGGAGAGTAGAATTCTTAGTTGAGGGTTTAGACCAGAGGGAAGAACTAAAATGAAGCCAGAGACACTGTCAACCACCCAAAGACTAGAGGAGCATCCACTAATAATTCTTAATTAAAAAAAAAAATGAACAAAGAAGAAAGAATCCAAATATAGAAACTTAATATGGGAATAGGGAAAACTGGGGTTCATCTTCAGAGGAGAACAGTAAAGTAAAAATTGCATCTTCTTCCCCAAATAATAACATGAAATGGCTACCTGCCCAGAAAACAAAATTGTAGAAGAACTCAAAAAAAAAAATGTGTAAATCAAGGGAGAGAGATTGGGGAAAAATTAAAAAGGAAAAAGTAAATAAGAGGATACCTGAGAGAGTTAATAGCTTGGAAAAGATTATTTTTAAAAAGTTGACCAACTAAAAAAGAAGATACAGAGTCTTAAAGAAGAAACTGACATTTTGAAAATTACAATTGGAAAGGACCTATGGTTACAACCAAGAATTAACTACCCATCAAGATTCAGTATCATCTTTCAGGGCAAGTGAGGGACTTCAATGAAGTAAGAGAGATTCAGTCATTTCTATTGAAAACAGCAGAAATGAACCAAAAATGTTTTGGTTTTGATTTGAGTATAAAGAATGATATCATAAACAAATTAGGAGAAAAAAGGATAATTTACCTATCAAATCTTTGGAGAAGGAAAGAATTTATGACCAAAGAAGAACTAGAAAACATGAAAAGTAAAAGTGGACAATTTTGATTATGTCAAATTAAAAAAGGCTTTGCACAAACAAAGCTGATAGAAACAAGATTAAAAAGGAAGTATAAAACTGGGGAAACTCTTTATATCCTGTATTTCTGATAAAGGTCTCTAAAGAACTCTTAAATTTATAAGAATATGTCATTCCCCAATTGGCAAATGGGCAAAGGCTATGAACAAACAATTTTCATATAATGAAATTAAACTCATCTATAATTATATGAAAAATGCTCTAAATCACTATTTATTAGATAAATGCAAATTAAAATAACTCCGAGGTACCATTTCAAAGCTCTCAAATTGGCTAAGATTACAGGAAAAGGTAATGATAAATGTTAAAAGGGATGTGTCCAAACTGAGACTCTAATGCATTGTTGCTGATGTTGTGAAATAAATAATCTGAATAGCAATCTGGTATTATGCCCAAAGAGCTACAAAACTGTGTATACCCATGGACCCAAGTGTGCTATTATTAGATCTATATCCTAAGGAAAATCATAAAGGAGGGAAAAGGACCAACATGTGCAAAAATGTTTGTAGCAGCTCTTTTTCTGGTAGCAAAGAATTGGAAAGTGAATAGATGCCCTCAATTTGAGAATGGAGCAACAAGTTGTGATGTATGAAGTTAGTGGAATATTATTGCTCTTTAAAAATGAGGAACAGGCTGATTTTAGAATGGCTTGGAAAGATTTATATGAACTGATACTGAGTGAAACAAGCAGAACCAGGAATACATTGGACACAATAACAGTATGAATATACAAAGATCAACTATGAAAGACTTGGTTCTTCTCAGTAATTCAGTATTCTAAAGCAATACCAACATACTTTAGATAGAAAATGTCATCTGCATTGAGAAAAGGCACTAAGGAGATTGAATATAAATCAATATATGTGATGTTTACTTCTTTTAACTGTTTTTTTTTTTAATCTTTCCCATCGTTTTTTCCTCTCCCAACTCCCAAATGATTTTTTCTCTCCCAACATGATTCATAAAACAATGTGTGTTAAAAAGGAGGAGATATCAAACCACTGTATATCTTTATCAAGAAAATGCAAATGAGGTCACTAAAAGTCAGACACGCTGAAAAAATTGAACAACAAAAGAGTTAGGATTGCAGTTAACAATAATTTACCCAACTCAACTGAGCATATTCCTTCAGGGGGGAAGTTACATTTAATGAAATAGCATTCAAGCAAACCTGATAAAAGTACCAGAGCTAAAAAGAAAATATGACATTCAAAAACAAGATTGGAGAAGCATAAAAAGATATACATGAAAAAGAAAGAACAAATAAACTCAGTACAAATTAATGCATAACCCTCCCCCCCCCATTTTTTTTTTTTTTTACTTTTAGTTTGGTAATAAGGCTGATAAGGAAATATGTTTTCTCTTATTTCACATGTATAAGTGCTATCATGTTATTTGCCTCCTTGGTGAGAAAGGGAGGGGGTGAAAGAGAGTATAAAATCTCAAACTCATTTTTAAATACCAAAAAAATTATAAAAAACATTTTAAAACTGAAAAAGCTATATTTTATAAACAGTTTGAACATAAGCTCATTTTAAATATTTCAAAATGTTTTTATTTTCTTTATTTTTCATTCAGAAATAAATGTTGATTATGCATCACCTTATATACAATGACAGCTTTTTTTTGAAATGATATTGATATATGGAAAATCTACTTACATTTATTTCTGAATGAAAAATAATGAAGTAAAAAAGGAACAAAAATATAAAAAGAAAGGAGGAAAGGGAGTGAAGAAGGTAACTGACATTTTCTAACTTACTTGCTAAATTGGAGGAAATAAAGACCAATTCATTTTTATGAATGAAATTATTTCAATTAGAGTTTGTGTCAAAACTTGTTTTTCCACTAATAATTTTTTAAAATATGAGATTGTATGGAATTGTTTCTGTTATTAAATTCTATCATTATTATGCATATTTTTGCAGGCCATAAAACCATTTGTGATTATCTATTTTTCATGAGCACAGTATAAGAAGAAATTGATCACTGGAAGCCTCTATTGAGTTCTCTTAAAATAATGAGATGAGTAATAGTGAATAGTCTCCAGTATCTTCTTCTTTCATTATGTGAGGATTCCATTATCTTTTTCAATAACACATTTCTGTGATGATATTTTTATGCTGCCTCTATTTTGTCAAATTTTTTTTTTGTAATTAGTTTGTAATTGTAAATGTAATTTCTACTCAAATCTGCCAATTGCCTTTCCATTTTCTAGGAGAGATTCTCAATTTTAAATCTCTGGAGATTGTCATGTTCCAAGATACATTGTAACATGACAACCCTGTAATTTTAACATCTTTAAAAAAAAAAAAAAAAAAAGTTTAAAATTACCCATGTTATTTTCTGCATTTTGTTTTAGTTACTCAAATTCTGAAATAAAATTACACAGGAGAGGTCTTATACCTTTTTTGAAAATGAGTAGTAAGTTTATATTTAACAGAAAGACTTTTCTAACTATGCCAAAATGGCTAAAAACTGTACATACCCTTTGACCCAGCCACTACCGAGTCTGCATCCCAAAGAAATAATAAAAGAAGGAAAAGAACCCACATGTCCAAAATTGTAGAGCTTTTTTTGGAAAAGAATAAGAAAATGAATCAATGCCTGTCAATTGGTGAAAGATTGGATAATTTTTAGTATATTAAAAAAAATCTAATATTATTGTTCTATAAAAATGATGAACAGGCTGATTTTTTGGAAAAGCCTGAAAAGATTTACTTTAACTAATACTAAGTGAAGCAAGCAGAACCAGGAAAACACTTTATACAGTAATAAGATTGTGTAATGAACTGTATTAGACTTGGCTCTGCTCAGCAATTTAGTGATTCAATGCAATTCCTAGTAAACATTGGATGAAAAATGTCATCTGCATCTGGAGAGAGAACTGTGGAAACTGAATGCAGATCAAAGCATAGTATTTTCAACTTGTTTTTCTTTCTTTTTTTTTTTCCCCTCATGGTTTTTACCATTTGTTTCATTTTTTTCTCCCAACATGACTCATATAGAAATATGTGAAAAAATAAATGTGCATGTATAACCAAACATAAATAAATAAATGTAAAAACATGACCTTCCTAGATGAAAAAATAACGATGCAACTTCAATTTCATTTTACCTAACTGTGAATTGTGTAAGAAATACAGGAAACAGTGCCTTCTGGCCTTTAAAAATACTTGAAGGTTGATCAAGAGTTTACTTCTTCATATTCTTCCTACTGTGAATAAGCTCTGATATATTTTTCATTTCATTTTGTTTAATATTAGTCATAATCACTTAATATATTATTGATCATTTGAAATATATGCCAGCCTTTACATATTCAGTTTAGATTTGTTTTTAATCTATGTGGTCATCTCTTAAAATATTCATTTTACCAGATTATAGATAAAAAAAACTTGATGAAAAAAATTCTTCTTTTATATTCACATTAAAAAATATTAACATATTAGTTTATCATCAAGAAAAAACTTCATTTGTAGCATTATCACTATATAGAGCATTGCTCAGTTGTAATAGTTTTTCTGCCAAGACATTATCTTGTGTAGATTGTAAATACAAAGGTTACTCACAGGCCAAATCCCATTGCTGATCAATATAGAAATTTTGACCTTTTTTGATATAGCCTAGTGGCAGCCAGATCATTGTTGTTCATTATGTGTGTAGACAATTGATGGACAGATCAGCAGACAGACTATACTTCAAAACACCTTAACTCAGGGGTCCTCAAACTTTTTAAATGGGGGGGCAGTTCACTGTTCCTCAGACTGTTGGAGGGCTGGACTATAGTAAAAACAAAAACTATGAACAAATTCCTATGCATGCTGCATATATCTTATGTCGAATTGAAGAAACAAAACGGGAACAAATATAATATTTAAAATGAAGTAAAGTTAAATCAACAAACTTGCTAGTATTTCCATGGGAACTATGGGCCTGCTTTTAGCTAATGAGATGGTCAATGTCTGGTTCCATATTTGTTACTGCTAGTCATAACAAGTGAAGCAAGTATGCATCCATTAGTCTTGATCTGCTTGGAGATTTCAAATGTTTCATTCTAGAAAAAGTATGTTCACAGACATAAGTGCTGCCAAAGATGGTTGCCATTTTGAGTGCATGGTTGTCTCTCTCTTGTGCAGGATATGTCTCAGAAGGGAGAGATGAGCAGGAATTATTAAGGCTGCTTGACTTGAAAGCGTCTTTCAGAGAGTCACAATTCTGCAATTCAGCCAGTTCCATTTGGTAAATTATATCCACATTTTCAATGCCAATAGAAAATGGATTATGAAAAATCTGTATGTCCTGTTCATGGAGATGAAGCTCTTTAAATCTAAATTGGAACTCCTTTTTCAATTTTTCCAGTGAATCCACACATGTTTTGTTTGGGAATATAATCAGCGGTGTTTCCGCTAACAGATTTTGAGTTGTGGGGAGATGGCAGAAGTTTTCTTCCTTCACTTGTTTGATGAGGAGGCCTAATTTTACTTCAAATGCTTTGACATGTGATTGCATATCACAGATGAGCTTCCCCTTTTCTTGAAGTTGCATATTGAAATTGTTGAGTATCTCTGTTACATCTGTCAGAAAGGCAAGGTGCCATTTCCATTCTGCATCATTGACCTCTGGTACTTCTTTGTTTTTTGAAAGCAGAAAAGTTGTAATCTGTGGAAGTAAGTCATAGAAACGTATCAAAACTCTCCCTCAACTCAGCCAATGGACTTCTGTGTGATATAGAACATCTTCATACTCAACATTTAGCTCAGACAGAAATTCCTGAAATTGTCTGTGATTTAGTGCATTAGCTCTAATGAAGTAAACACAAGATAACACAATTTTCATAACAGAGTTCTACTTCAGTGATTTACTACACAGCGCTTGTTGGTGGATGAGGCAGTGTATGGCTATTGGATGAGAATGGTTATGTTTGTCCATCTCTTTAATGCAAGCAATTACTTCTTTCTTAGACCCACCATTCTAGGAGCACCATCAGTTGTCATGCTGGCTAGTTTAACCCAGTCCAGCTCCAAATCATTCATACTTTGGCAAACCTTTTCATAGATATCCTCTCCTGTAGTTGTTCCTTTGATGCTTTGCAGTTCAGCAAGCTCTTCTATGACTTCAAAATAATAATTTATCTCACAAATAAAAATTAGAAGTTGTGCAGAATCATGAACATCATTACTTTTGTTGAGTGCCAAGGAAAAATATGAAATTTTTTATGGAGTTTTGCAAATGCTGATGCAGATTGTCTCCCATTTCTTCAATCCTCCATGTAATTGTAGGTCCTGAAAGACTCACTGTACTAAATAAATTAACCTTCTCTGGACACATCTCTTTGGCAACAGAAAGAAGGCATTCTTTAACAAATTCTCCCTTCACAAATGGTCTGCCAGTGCGTGCTATTAGCTTGGCAACTTGAAAACTTGCTCGTAGTGATGAAATATTTAGCTGCTTCTGCTTCACAAAAGTATTTTGCTGAGTTGTCAATGTAATTTTCAGTTTTAATATTTTATCTTTTCTCACTTCTCCAACCAAACAATCATATTTATCTTTATGTTGAGTTTCATAGTGTCAATGCAAATTATATTCTTTGAACAGAGACACTATATTCTGGCATATCAGACATATACCTCTTTCCTTGTACTTCATGAAAAAGTAATCATAAGTCCACTATTCTTTGAATATCCTATACTCTGAGTCAATTTTTCTTTTGCTTGACATCATTATTTCCCAGGTATTCCAAATTGCTATTAGTAAAATATCTATCTATCTATCTATCTATACAGTGCTACAAAAACAATATACCAGCAATAACTTTGCCCACACAGACACATACAGACTGCAATGCCCAACTTTCTCCAAGCTGCCTCTGCACTGTGATGCCTCTGTCTCCGCACCCTCTCTCCCGCTCTTCGTGTTCCTGCTTCCAACCTTCACTGCTGCAGTGAATTCCCCCTGCAGCGGCCATGACATGAGCAGCATGCATTGTATATCCCCCGTGCCTGTCTGTTGTGGTGGCTGCTGTTACTGTACAAGGCCATCAGTTCTCTGTCTTCTGCATCTCTCTCCCTTCCCCATACCACACACTCTGGTCTGGGAACTCACCTCACCTCAGTATCACCTCACACTCTGTCTCCACCCAGCCCAGTTCCAGAAGTGTGCATTGCTAACACAAGTTTAGGTCAAACATCACTTCCAGGCTGACTTGACATGCATCAACTCATACCCAAGTAGGAGTTTCCTCTATGGTATCTCAACATGTTTTTTTTTTTTTTTTTTGGTTACTTCTTGAAGACTTTCAGTGAAGGTAGAGTAGTAAAAAGAATTAGTAGACTTGAGATGCAAAAAATTGAAAGGCGGAATTATGATTTTGCCATTTTCCAAGAAAATCCTAAATTTAAAGCTAATAGAAAACTTAAAGGTAGATCAACTTCTTGATTATAAGATAAAGAAATTGAAACATAGAGAGCTTACATAACTAAACCAAAGTACCATGGAGAAAAAGTGGAAGAGACTGAATTTGAATTTAGGTACTCTCCTAATATCCTAATACAGCACTTTAGTCTACTGCACCACACTCTTACATTTAAATAAGGGAAGACATAGGGACTGAAGCTATGATTGCATTGGTATATAAAATTCCCAAATAATGCAATTCTCTCTGTCATTGCAGATTATTTTGTTCTTTTAGATTTATAGACTTAATGACCTAGAACATTGAGAGATTAAATGACTTGCCTGTAGTAACATAAGTATCAAAGAGGAAGTAGGTCTTCCTGGCTCTGAGTGCAACTTTCTACACACATTAAACTGTGTTGCCTCTCAAATCAATATCATGATCATTTCTTTCTAAACTTCAGTGTTTCTCAACTATAAAATTGAGACAATAATAATTCTTGTAAAATTTACCTCAAAGCATTGCTCTGAAGGAACTATACTTAAATCATAAAGTGTTAGAATACGCAGACAAGCAATAAACATTCATTAAAAACTTAAGTGCTGTAACTGTGTGCTAAGTGTCAGGATCACATTCAAAAAAGGTGGGGGCAACAAAAAACAGTCCCTCTTATGAAGGAGTTTACAATCGAATGGTGGAAGAAAAGTCATTTTTTAAAAGAAGCTGAAAAGACAAGGAAAAGAAAAGAGAGTATCCAGCTTTAGGGCATGATGTAGTCCAGGAGTCTGCTGGGAAATAAAGAAATTGTTGACCTGGACAGTGTCCTTAAACAGAGCATCTAAGGGATTCTATCAGAGGAAGGGAGGGTTCCAGGGTCAGAATAAAAAGATTAAAGCTTCTTGCAGAGAAAACTTGCATGCCAGGATGAGAGTATGAATTTTATTTGGTAGGTAATATAGAAATCACTGAAGATTACTGAACACAAGGTTCACATGATCAGAATTTTTTATGAAAAACACTACAGAATTCTCTTACCATTGTGTATGGAAGATCAAAGGAAAAGGTTGAGTAACTATTGAGACACCTGAGGAAAAAGGAAATAGAGTGAAGTAAAAATGGAAAAGAGAATTGAAAAATATGATGATAACATTTGGCAAATGACAAGTTTGGGTTGTTGGGTGTTAGGTAGAAAACAAGTCAAATTTTTGGAGTGGGGAAATTCATCATCATAAAGACACTGGGAGATTTATAAGCCAAAAAGTAATAATTTACCTTAGACAATATAATAATAGTTTATTAATTCTCAATTCATATGCATCATTAATTCCAGACAAATTTAATGCAAATGTGCATTACATATATATGTCTATGAGAAAACTTTTAAAAAGTTTAATTCCTATGAAGTACTGTGAACATATTCTTTTATAAATCTTCCTTTTTTGTGTAACCAACCAGACTTGATCTCTACTATCTTTTTCAGAATCATATGACAATTCATCATGTGATCTTTCATTTTATTTATCTCCCAAGGAAACCAATTTCACATTTGGGATGATTCATTGATGTCAAAGATAGTTGTAATAAAGTTGTAATAAGATCATAAGAGCATAGATTTAGAGTTCACAACAACCTTATGAGTCATATAGGCCAACATATATTTCTTTTTCAATTATTTTTTCAAAATTTAATTGTCCTCAATAAGTAGGCAATTTCTGAATTACAATAGCAATTTCTCAGAGGAAAAATGTTTCTTCTACATACACAAAAGTGTATATATAGTGTCTTTAAAAGAATACCTAAATATTTCAAAATTGCCTTCATGTTTTAATTTATCCTTAGAGCAATCATTTATTTTTCAAGTGTGGATTATTCTAATGTGCACTAAATGTCAAATTATATTATTTAAATGTTTTAGATATCCAGTTACAGTCAGTTTGGGTAAAGTTACTTTTTGTTTAAACATGAAGATCATAAAGCTTAACTATTTTTTGTTTGTTTTTAAAATAATTTTCCAGTGATCATTAAAGGAAATGCTAATATTTTGTCTTTTTAAAATAATTTACATAATATTTGCATTGTTAAAATAAATTTAGTCAAATTTTGTTGATTTTACTTAATAAAAGTAATGCTATTTATGACTAAGAATCCAATAAAAAGTTTGCTATTAAAGTAAATATGATTCACTGAGTGTATAGCCTATTGAAATGAGTTATGAACATCTATGTCTATGGCCATACAGCCACAATTATGTGTTTCAATTAGGGAATATAGGGTAGGAAAAAATTAGGTAAATGGCCCCTAACCCAAGAAGACAGTTTCCCATGAAATTTCTTCTATTTACATCATCTATTCATTGCTTTCTTCTTTCAGGAAGCATTGAAAGGCATAATCCCTGGTGAGGTTTGCTGTGGAAAATCACATTGTGTCTCAAAGCAGTAATCATTCTAGTCAAAGATAAAGTTTTTAAAGGTTGAATTGGCCCCCTGTGTTCTCCTTAACTAGACACCTGAGAATGAAAAACACAACTGTCAAGATGTCTCCTAGCTGGCATTACAACAAACTTAATCCATTTACTCAGTGGTGTGGTGTCCCGCTAGCAGGAGGCCAGCACAAACTAATTAAATGCTTCATTTCTTTATTTAAATGCTTACACTGCATCCCCTAAAGAGAAGGATGTCCAGGGCAAATTGTTTTTTAGGGGGGGGTGTTAAAAATCAGAAATAAAAACAGAAGGAAGCTATGTCTTTATTAAAATCACAAGTTGTTAGAGAATCAGCAGCCAAGATTATTGAAAAAAAAAAAGACTGAAAACCAAATACTATCCCAATGATTTTTAATATCTAGTTTAGTTTTTTAAAAGCAAGTAAGTGAGATTTGGATAGATAGGAAGTAGAAAACTGGCAAAGCAAGATGACAAAGAGCTGATGAAATTTCAAAGAAATTCCAGGCAAAAGAAGGCATTCTTTGCAGTGCTGAGAATGAAGATGATAATGTCAATACAGAATCACTCCCCTTCTCCCTAATGGAAAGAGGTAATTAATATGCAGATTAATAAAATGAATCTCCTGTTTCTGGCAATGCCATTCTATTACCCTAAAGCAGGTGAATGAAACTCTTCAGACTTGGTTGACCTTTCAAAGACAATGGAAGCCTTCTCTTATTCCCTTTTCTCTATTCCCTCCCCCATGCCTAACAATTAGAAAGCAGGAATATAAAAAATGCTTCTTTATATAGCTCATCAGTCTTCCTTCCTTCCTTCCTTCCTTCCTTCCTTCCTTCCTTCCTTCCTTCCTTCCTTCCTTCTGACCTCTCCAAGGGAAAGGAAGAATTATCATAATACAACTTTACCAGTGAATTATAAATTCTTTCACAATAGGAGATGATTTTGGTTTTGTCTTTGTATTCAACTATCATTTACTGGGTGCTTATTATATGACTGGGGTCTTGTAAGGTCATGGGAATAAAGAGCAAAACAAATTTTTCCCTATTCCCCTCAAACTCAAATTCTATTGCAGTTATGTATGTAAGGGTTGGGCGGAGGCAGCGTATACATCAAAAACTATATAGAGAATATATAGAATGAAACAAAAACCCAAAGAAAAAATAAAAGAGAGAAAAGGAAAAAATGTTTGTAGCAGTTCTTTTTTGTAATAGCAAGAAACTGAAAATTGAATAGATGCCTATCTGTTGGGAAATGGCTAAAAATATATAGTATGTGAATATAATGAAATATTAATGATCTATAAAAATGATCAGCAGTCTGAGTTAAGAAAATCTTTACATACATGTTCATGAGTTATATGAACTGATGTTGAGTGAAGTGCACAGCACCAGGAGAATTTTGTGCACAGTAACAGCAAGATTATATGATGAGCAACTGTGCTGAACTTGGCACTTCTTAGCAATATGGAAAATCAGGATATCTCCAATAAACTTGGTAAGGAAAGTGGCATCAGCAACTAGAGAGAGAACATAGTTCTTTCTATGAAAACTGAATGTGAATCAAAGCATACATTTTTCACCTTTTCTTGTTTGTCTGATTTTTCTTTCTCAAGACCCTTTTTGGAATGGTTTTTCTTGTACAACATGACAAATATATTTACAAAGATTGCACATGGAACTGATCCAACCTTTCTGGAGGGCTATATTGAACTATGCTCAAAGGGCTTTCAAATTGTGCATTCCTTTTGATCCAGCAGTATCTCTACTGGGCCTATATCCCAAAGAAATTATAAAAAGTAAAAAGGGCCTACATGTGCAAAAATGTTTGTAACAGCCCCTTTTGTAGTGACAAGAAACTGGAAACTGAGTGGATGTCCATCAATTGAAGAATGGTTGAATAACATAGCGTAAAATATTGTGGAATATTATTATTCTAATAAGAAACAATAAGCAGGATGATTTCAGAGAAGTCTGGAGAGACTTATATGAACTGATGTTAAGTGAAGTGAATAGAACCAGGAGATCATTGTCCACAGCAATGAGATTAACTATGAAACATTTTTAATTTTGTTTCTTTGTCTATTGAATGTGACTGAGATATTTCATCCTTCAAACAAAACCAGATCATCTTCCTTCATGACTATCTCAAAAAAAGGAAGTTAGAGAAGTATGTACTTGAACAGACTAGATCTAGAATTAAACTCTGAAATATCTCCAGTACCTAGAAATATTAAAAAAAAAAAAAAACCTTTAAATTCCAGCTGCTTTAGCTACTTTGAGCTATTACTGAAGGGAAGAGACAAAACTATCAAGTAATAGAATGTTTTCTCAGGAACATCTGGGCCAACCCTGTGTTTTTTGTTTTTTTGTTTTTTAAATGAGGAAACTGAGGAAGGGATAACTAATCTAAAATCATACAAATAGTGGCAATTCTAGGACTAACTTTTTAGCCTTTTAATGTATAGTCAAGTCCTATAGTATTGATTGCATAATATTATATAATTGCGTTCCCATACTGTATTATCTATCAATATAAATAATTTGCATGATATGTACTTAAATTCAAGAACGGATATAAAAATCCACCGTAAAATTGAAAAAGGAGAGGAGCTGATCATGTGGCAAAAAAAAGAGATATCCAAAAGGCAGAACATTCAGTCTACTGGTATGTTCTAGATGTCAAAAAGCAGAAAACAATGCCTTAAGTTGCTATTTTGCCCTTTTATGAGATATCTATAGGAAATCATTGGTGCAAGTCAGATTGAAAGGATAAATCAAGATGAGTTGCAATCTGAAAAAATGCCTACATATATAGTGATACTATTACAGAAAATGATGATGATGATGATGATGGAATTAGAAATACTACTACTACTGCTGCTGCTGCTGCTGCTACTAATAATAATAACAAGTTTTGTGATGCTTTTAAATGAGCAAATTTTTATATATGTTATCTCTTTGATACTCAAAAACTTGGTTATGTTAACATTCCTATTTTACAGATCATGAAACAGAGACTGAGAAAGATAAATTAATTCTTAAGGATTCCAAAACTAGTAATTACCTAAAGGATGTTTCAATGCAGCCCTTCTAATTCCAGCTACACTATTATGTCCAGTATAATACCCACTCTCTTTTCACAGTATATTGAGAAATACACAGACAAGAAATACACAGACACAAATACACACAAGTATATATGTATGTGTATATCTGTGTATGTACATCTATGTATGTATCCTAGAACACACTACCCTTTCATATACGATTACTAAAATTCTAACTTTCACCTAGGGATAATATTAAATGTTTTCTTTAAAAAGTCAGTAAGCCAAAAAACAAAGATTCATTTGATATTTAATATGTATAAGCATATAAATACAAAAAAAAGCCAAAAATGTAATCCTAGACTTCAAGTAATCCATTAGGGGGGAAAAAGCAAATAATTATGAAAAGCCATGAAATAGAAAAAAGGAATTACTGATTTCAGGAACCTGGAATCTGGGTTTATGTAGTTTAGATGAACTGGAGAAATAAGTTATGGCAATTGAGTAGACTGAAGATTTGAGATGTAAGAATGTTTAAGTGAGTATATATCCATCTATTGAAGTCTGCTTATATTAGAGCAGGATTTGGGGGTGAAGGGGGAAATGAGGGCCTTTATTCATTGAGGAAAATGGGAGAACATTTTGGGAGATCCAGGATCAATTCTAGGTAAAAAACATGAGTGGTGTGCATTTCAAAGTAGAAAACTTAGCTGAGTAATTGTGGTAAAGGGAGAGTGTAGCAGTGGCAATAGCAAGCAGGAAGTATTCCAGTCCAGGATAGTAGTGAAAGCACAATCAGTATTGCAATAAAGTAGCCAGAAGTACAGTGTTATCAAGAATGAACCAGTTCACAAAAACCATATGATCATCTCAATAGATGCAGAAAAAGCATTTGATAAAATCCAACATCCATTCCTATTAAAAACACTTGAGAGTATAGGAATAAATGGACTTTTCCTTAAAATAATCAGTAGTGTCTATTTAAAACCAGCAGTAAGCATCATATGTAATGGGGACAAACTGCAACCATTCCCAGTAAAATCAGGAGTGAAACAAGGTTGCCCACTATCACCATTACTATTTAATATTGTATTAGAAATGCTAGCTTTGGTAATAACAGCTGAAAAAGAGATTAAAGGAAGAAGAATAGGCAATGAGGAAACCAAATTATCACTCTTTGCTGATGATATGATGGTATACTTAGAGAAACCCAGACATTGTACTAAAAAGTTATCGGAAATAATCCACAACTTTAGCAAAGTTGCTGGTTATAAAATAAAACCACATAAGTCATCAGCATTCTGATATATCACTAACAAAATCCAACAGTCAGAGTTACAAAGAGAAATTCCATTTAAAGTAACTACTGATAGTATAAAATATTTAGGAATATCTGCCAAGAAAATCAGAAACTTTATGAGCAAAATTACAGATCACTTTTCACACAAATTAAGTCTGATCTAACCAATTGGAAAAATATTAAATGCTCTTGGATAGGGTGAGCAAATATAATAAAGATGACAATACTACCTAAACTAATCTATTTATTTAGCACTATACCAATCAGACTTCCCCAAAACTATTTTGATGACCTAGAAAAAATAACAACAAAGTTCATATGGAAAAACAAAAGTTCAAGAATTTCAAGGGAATTAATGAAAAAAAAATCAAATGAAGGTGGCCTAGCTGTACCAGATTTAAAATTATATTATAAAGCAGTGGTTACTAAAACCATCTGGTATTGGCTAAGAAATAGATTAATTAATCAATGGAATAGGTTAGGTTCAAAGGACAAAACAGCCAATAACTTTAATTATCTAGTGTTTGACAAACCCAAAGACCTCAGTTTTGGGGATAAGAATGCATTATTTGACAAAAATTGCTGGGAAAATTGGAAATTAGTATGGCAGAAACTAGGCATTGACCCACACTTAACACTGTACACCAAGATAAGGTCAAAATGGGTTCATGATCTAGGCATAAAGAATGAGATTATAAATAAATGAGAAGAGCATAGGATAGTTTACCTCTCAGACCTGTGGAAGAGGAAGAAATTTATGACCAAAGAAGAACTAGAGATCACTATTGACCACAAAATAGAAAATTTTGATTATATCAAATTGAAAAGTTTTTGTACAAACAAAACAAATGCAGGCAAGATTAGAAGGGAAACAATAAACTGGGAAAACATTTTTATAGTCAAAGGTTCTGATAAAGGCCTCATTTCCAAAATATAGAGAGAATTGACTCTAATTTATAAGAAATCAAGCCATTTTCCAATTGATAAATCGTCAAAGGATATGAACAGACAACTCTCAGATGAAGAAATTGAAACTATTACCACTCATATGAAAGAGTGTTCCAAATCACTATTGATCAGAGAAATGCAAATTAAGACAACTCTGAGATACCACTACACACCTGTCAGATTGGCTAGAATGACAGGGAAAGATAATGCGGAATGTTGGAGGGGATGTGGGAAAACAGGGACACTGATACATTGTTCGTGGAATTGTGAACACATCCAGCCATTCTGGAGAGCAATTTGGAACTATGTTCAAAAAGTTATCAAACTTTGCATACCCTTTGATCCAGCAGTGTTTCTACTGGGTTTATACCCCAAGGAGATACTAAAGAAGGGAAAGGGATGTGTATGTGCCAAAATGTTTGTGGCAGCCCTGTTGGCAGTGGCTAGAAGCTGGAAAATGAATGGATGCCCATCAATTGCAGAATGGTTGAGTAAATTGTGGCATATGAATGTTATGGAATATTATTGTTCTGTAAGAAATGACCAGCAGGATGAATACAGAGAGAATTGGCAAGACTAACATGAACTGATGCTGAGTGAAATGAGCAGAACCAGGAGATCATTATATACCTCAACAACGATACTTCTATCCTCATACAGTATTCTGTATGGAATGTATTCTTATGGAAGTGTATTCCTTCGACAAAGAGAAGATCTAGCTCAGTTTCAATTGATCAACATGGACAGAAGCAGCTACACCCAAAGAAAGAACACTAGGAAATAAATGTACACTGCTTGCATTTTTGTTCTTCTTCCTGGGTTATTTATACCTTCTAAATCCAATTCTCCCTGAGCAACAAGAGAACTGTTCAGTTCTGCACACATATATTGTATCTAAGATCTACTGTAACCTATTTAACATGTACAGGACTGCTTGCCATCTGGGGGAGGAGGTGAAGGGAGGGAGGAGAAAAATCTGAACAGAAGTGAGTGCAATGGATAATGTAAAAAATTACCCTGGCATGGGTTCTGTCAATAAAAAGTTATTTTAAAAAATGAACCAGTTCAAAAGTTTTGTGCACATAAGACTGTGCATACCCTTTGATCCAGCAGTGCCAAATGGGTCCCTATTTCAAGAAAATCATAAAGAAGGGAAATGGACCCACATATGCAAAATGTTCATAGAAGCTCTTTTTGTGGTGACAAAGAATTGGAAAATGAGTAGATGGCCATCAATTGGAAAATGGCCAAATAAGTTATGAAAGTTATGAAAGGTTTATGAAAGTAATGGAATATATTGTTCTATAAATATTTATGAAGAAGCTAATTTTATGCCCAGCAGGATGATTTCAGAAAGGCCTGGAGAGACTTACATGAACTGATGCTGAATGAAATGAGCAGGACCAGGAGATCATTATATAGTTTAGCAACAACTTTTGATGGATGTGGCTCTCTTCAACAATGAGATGAACCAAATCAGTTCCAATAGAGCAATGATGAATTGAACCAGCTACACCCAGTGATAGAACTCTGGGAGATGAGTATGAACCACTACATAGAATTCCCAATCCCTTATTTTTGTCTGCCTTCAACTTTTATTTCCTTCACAGGGCTAATTGTACACTATTTCAAAGTCTGATTCTTTTTGTACAGTAAAATAACTGTTTGGACATATATACATATATTGTACTTAACATACTTTAACATATTTAACATGTATTGGTCAACCTGCCATCTGGAGGAAGGGGTGGGGAAAGGAGGGAAAAGTTGGAACAAAAGGTTTTGCAATTGTCAATGCTGAAAAATTACCCATACATATATCTTGTAAATAAAAAAGCTATATAAGAAAAAGAAGAAGCTAACTTTAGAAAGTCCTAGAAAGATTTACTTGGATTGATGCTGAATAAAACAAGCAGAATCAGTAATATACTGTACACAGTAACAGCAAGATTATGCATTGATCAGCTATGAAAGGCTTAGTTCTTTTCAGTGGTTCAGTAATTCAAAGCAATTCCACCAAACTTTGACTGAAAAATGCCATCTGCATTCAGAGAAAGAAATATGGAGACTCAATATAAATCAACATGTGCTATCTCATGATTTTTCCCTTTTTATTCTGATTTTTTTCTCTCCCACTGTAATTCATAAGAAAATGTGCTTAAAATACTTATATAGCCAGAAAAAAAATATAAACCCATTCTCAGTGAGTGTCAAAAGATAGAAAAGTGAGAAAGGGATTGTTGAAGGTAAAAACAGACTTGATAGCTATTGATCAGAAGTTCCAGGAAGCCCAATGAAAAGAATGGAATCTAGAATTGGACATAGGATTGGAAATAGCATGATGGAAGCAAAGAACAGACAAAGATAGAGAATAAGTTTGCACTTTAGCACTTGTTAATTCAAAATTAGTGGGATGAGAGAGGCTTTCAGGGGGTGGGAATATGCTAACCATTGAAGAATTAGTCTAGACAGGGAGAATATGTAGAGCAGAATCTCTAAAGGGAGTTAGGCCTTTCTTGAAGTCTGAAATGGGGGATGTTATATCTTATAAGTCCCCTCCCCCCTCTGTAAAAAGGACAAATCGAAGCTATGGAAAAGTTGTTAGAAATTCAAGAGCCAGGAGTTTAAGATATAACAGGTATGGGGGGGAGGAACCCTCCAGGAAATGGTAGAAGCTCTAGAACAAAGAAGCCAGAATCAGATAAACTAGCTAGGGCTGATATAATTTTCTCTGGAGAGACCCTGGGGAAAAGAAACAGAAAGATAATTAGTGTTCATCCAGGGCTGGCACAGAGCTGTCACTGGATGAAAGCAAAAGTCAAGGTCTGGGTAATCTGAAGAAAAACTCTATCCTGATTTTACCATTGCAAAATATTCTATTAAAAAATAAATCTCTAGAACAGGAGTTCTTGTCCTGGGTTCCCTAAACTTGACTTTAAAAATATTTTAGATACTATATTTCAAAATAATCAATTTCTTTTTAAATCCCATACATTTTACTTTATGCATTTAAAAAAAAATTATCCTAAGGAATCATAGACTGTATCAAAATGCTGACAGTGGTCTCTGTCTCTCTGTCTCTGTCTCTGTCTCTTTCTCTCTGTATTTCTCTCTCTCTCTCTCTCTCTCTCTCTCTCACACACACACACACACACACACACACACACAAACACACAAACACATTAAGAACTTGGATTTAGAATAATTGACTAGTCTCTCTTTTGAATCTTTGAGAGATGAGGAATTTCCATAAAACCTGCCTCTCTTTCTTTTTTCCCTCTCCATCTTTCTCTCTCTTTCTCTGTCTGTCTGTTTCTCTCTCCCTCTCCCCTCTCATTTATAACTACCTGTATAAATGGAATTTCCCTGATTGGCTCAGTCATCTTCCTGTTGCCAAAGTGGAACACTTATTTTTCCCTCTCATCACCTTAAATAAAAGTTATTTTTACCATAATATAATTATCATTATTCTGGTGTTCCCATGATTCAATAGGGTCAATGCCACTCTCAGATTTATGAAATACAATATTTAATCTACTGGATTAGACAATAAATTATGCCCTTGAATTTTCTACCCCTTTCTGATAAATCTTGATGAAGATGTGGGTAATGTCCTTAAAGATCTAGGTGAAATTATTTAAGAAACTAATAATTAAGTGTGAACGAAGATATGAAAAAATACATTTTCACTTTACTAACTTCTATTGGAAATTTAGCATTTCCTTCCATTTTGAATGTCGCAACAGACCATTTCCCTGAAAATGTTCACCTTTTCATCATGGGTTTCAGCACATTAACAAAGGGATAGACATACATGCACGCAAACACAGAGGGGGAGTGAGTAACTTTGCTACTTAGCAATATGTCCTTTTACATGATTTCTCTTTTGGACTCAATACCTCCCTCCTACATCTCAGTTTTAAAAGTAATGCGAATAAACATTTGGTGTAGGGGATGATCAGATGAGTGATTCAGTTACCATTACATAAATGCTGTTGCTGAGCAAAATGATAATATTTCTGATGTTTCACTAAATAGCAATGTTAGGTTTTATTAAAGTCATCTACAAATAGTCTGGTACATTTCATGGATTCACTAGTTTAGATTAACTGGGCCATACTAAAGTCAATGTAGAAAACTGAACATCTGTTGTACTCTAACTACTTCTGTGGTCCTGGGAAAGCCATTCTATTTTTCTAAGCCCCTTCATTCCTCATTGGTAAAATGGGGAAAACAACAATACTGAGCTGTCAGAATCATTAGAGATATCAATTGTCCTAAACGATTTAAATCACTTTGTAAACCTTAAAGCAATATAAAACCATGTGATTGTTGCATTTTTAAATTTTATTACTACAAGGAGGTGCATCACAGTCATGAGAATAATTCTTTAGCACAAAATTGTGATCTTAGGATAAAAAAATGTAATATCATATATCTGAGTTTTGTATTTGGAATAAAAAAGACCTAGGATTAAATCCTGTTACCAATAATTAATACTTGTTAGTCAACCACTCTGAGATAGTTTTCTTATTGAAAATTATGCAACTGAAGTCAGTGGCTTTTAAAATCCTTTCCAATTTTAAATCACAAAGACCTTAGATGAAATTCCACTTTGGATTCTCAGTCCATATATATATATATATATATATATATATATATATATATAGCTTTGGAAAATTAATTATTTTTTTAGTCTCAATTTCCTCATCTGGTGCCACTGATAGCACCCACCGCATATCTGTAAATCTTTCCCTCATCACACCCAGCTCTTGACTTTTCTGGTGACCTTCAAGTACTCACCAAAACATCAGCTTTTGCACGGAATCTTTTTCCCCTAATGCTTTTTTTTCTGAATTTATCTTCAATTCATCATATACAAAGCTTAATGCAAAGTTATTTATATGTTGTTCCCATCATTATAATGAGAGGTTTGGGAGGTGAAGTAATGTTTTATGCCTTTCTTGTATCCTAGTTCTCATGTCTGGTTATAGTATTCCTTGAATAGTTGCTTGTTGACTTGACAAGTTTATTGTTGTTGCAAAGTTGTTATGAGGATCAAATGTGATAATATGTGTGAAGTGCTTTGCAAACTTTAAAGTATCATAGATGTTAACTACTATATTGAAAGTTTATATTTAAAAACAATTCTGATATTCTCTTATCATTTTCTCTTTGTCTCTGTCTCTTTGATTGTCTGTCTCTTTCCCTGTCTCTGTTTCTCTCTGATATTTGGTTATTGCTTTTCAAGTATGATCTTATTTTATATGCAAGCATCAGCTGTTCAAATTAAAAAAGAGACTCCTCCTAAAAAAATTCATGTGGCATTCTTTCAACATTTATTTCTAAAAGGTTTCTTTTCAGCAAGTGATAGTATATTAAGGTTTCTTCTCAACTTAATCAAAGTGTTGCACAGGAAACTTTTCCACTGTGTGAATAGCTTTCCACACTCTCTGTTAGAGACCAGGTCTCTAATTTTCTAGCTGGCCTGGTCCTGCTAAACTCACACTCTGCCCAGTGTGGGGTTTCTCACTCCTACAGTTCCTAGTGACAACAAGAAGTTTGAAGATGTAGAATCAGAGCCAGCCAAGCTGCAGGGACTTTAAAACTATTGCTTTTTTTCCTTGTTTCCAAAGGAGCTAAATCTAAGTGACACACACTGAGGTAAACAGGCAGTGACATATTTGTAGACAAATTGTCATCCTGTAGATTATTCACAAAACAAATTGTTTTTGATTTGCACTCATAGATTTAAAAAAGTCTGCCAGCACCAACAGCTGCTCCTTTTTGAGAGAATCAAACATTTAATGGAAAAGTTAATTTAAATATAATATTATAGTCTTGCTAAAATTCCTTAGGGGATGCATTTAACACTATACAGTGCTAAAAAGAAGATAAATGTTTCAAATTTATCTAGCAATATTATTTGTTCCCTGTGGAGTGATGGTTATATCTGTCCCTAAATCCTTGGCATCTTATGAACTCCACATGTATTAAATCTAGTTATAAAAGATGAAATATTCCCAAAGAAGCATGATCCTTTTATTTCCATATATGTTTATTTCTAGAATTGTTTTATATATATATATATATATATCTATATATATATATACCAAATATGTCATACTCTTTTTAGAAAGCTAGGGTTTTAGTTATTTTTTTTTAAGTCTAGATTAATCTAATAATGAGTTTTTTTAATCTTATAACGAGCTATTTGATATGGGGACACTCTTCAGTGGTAAAAATTGTAAATTAAAGCATGTACCAAAAGAGCAAAAGCCTCTAAAACTTCTTAACTGGGGGGCAGGGGGAGTGGGTGGTCCATAAAATGATAACTAGGGCTAGCGCCAGAATCAGTTAGAGGCAAAATTATGACATCAGGAAAATTTGTTTGTGGCTTCTTTTTCTACTGGTACCAACACTTTTTAAAAACTTCATCTACCTCCTTTCTGACCTTGCCTTAGGAGCAAGGGGATAAGGGATATCAGACATAGCTTACATATTTGATGAGGGAGGAGAAATTCTAAAGGGTTTTAATACCTGAGATCAATGGGTCAAATATTCTATAGTGAGATGAAACTTAAAACAATCGAATGTAAAATTGTATGTTCCATTTTCATAAATCAATTGTGCAAATGTAAAGTAAAAATAGAAGAAAGGCATAGCTAGAAAAAGGTTTCATACCAAAGAAAGAAAGAAAGAAAAAGAAAAAAATGGAATCTTAATGTGAATTTTAATGTGAATTTTGGCAGAAAAGCCAAAAATGATAAAAACAACCTAAAAAGATAGACAGATATAAAGTTTGTACCTATATATACATATACACACATATCTACATATATACAAATGTAAATATGTTTATTCACACACATATATATACAGATGTATATAGACAATGATTCAGATATTGATATATAACATATATAATCATGTGTGTGTTTTTATTTATACATATATGGACACATACAAGTATACAAACATGTATGCATATGTATGTATATATTTGCATGTATATATGTGTGTATACATACACATGAGTGAGTGTGTGTATGTGTATGTGTGTGTGTGTGTGTGAGAGAGAGAGAGAGAGAGAGAGAGAGAGAAAACGAGAGTTTGCAGAGCTAGGTAGTTTGTAGCTCCAATTAAATTGGAGATTTAAATGTGGAAGAGAAATTTTACTTGCCCTGTTTGGGTCACAAGGGAACACTGAGTATGGATATCATGGAAAAAATTTCAGCTTGATATGAGAAAAAAATTTTTTTAACTAAAATAGGGAGAAGAAATGAATATAGTATCAAATTGTATATTCTTGGGCTCAGAGATCACTGTAGATAATGATTGTAGCCATTTAATAAAAAGATGCTAGTTCCTTGCAAGAAAAGCTATGGCAAATCTGAGCAGCATACTGAAAAAACAGATATTATCTTAATGACAAAAATCCAAGGTATGGCTTTCTCATTAATAACATAACTGTGAGATTTGGATTGAAAGGAAAACTGAATGCTACAGAATCAATACTTTCACATTGTGGTGCTGGAGAAGATTTTTGAGAGTCTGTGGAACAATAAGAAGATAAAATATTTAGACTATTCTTAGAAAAGAAGCTTAAATATGAAGCTTAAATATGTTGGTCACATAATGATAATAATAAATAAATAAAATAATAATAAATTAATTAATAAAAATGATAATAATGTTGGTCACAATGATAATGATAATTTTTTTAATTTTTTAATTCATTAAAAAAAGACTCTGGTTTTGGGAAAGATTGAAAGCAAAAGGAGAAGGTGACAGCAGAAGATAGGATGACTAAACAGTGTCATGAAAACAATAAACAGGGATGTGGATAGACTTGGGGAGATTTTGGAGAACAAGAAGATCCTGGCAAGCAAGTCTATGAAGTCACAAAGATTTGAACATAACTGTATAAAAAAAGAAATAGAAAAAACAAAAACAAAACATTTTCCACCAGTGTTCTTCAAGATCAAAATAGATGAACAAGCTCAATAATGTTTTTGAAGGCAGTTCTTGCTTAGGTATAGGTTATCACATATGATGTTTGATAAGGCTGAAATTCCATAGTAAAACTAATCTTCAATGCCTTTACCCCAATAGACAAACATTCTAAAGATCCATTGCCTATGTCTTTCTCTACTTATTTTCTATCCCCTAATCTTCCTCTATTTATTCCTACTGTCCAGGGCTTAGGAAGTCTACCTCACTTCCCCTTCTCTAATTGAAAATTTATTTTATCATATCTCATCTCCTCTAACTTGACATCAATGTTTTAAGTTAATAAGCTACTAAACGACTCCTAGAAAAGGACTTATATTCCAAGGAAGGCATTCAGACTTTAATAACAGACTTTTAGGAATAATTCCTTACCTTTTTTTTTTTTTTTCTCTTAACAGTCCTAGGCAGGGGTCGCACAAAACATTAAGATCTATGATGAAAATATTATGCTCTTAAACTGCCACCCCATCTTTCTCTTTGTATATCCTAGCCTTTTTCTTGATTCTAACTTCATCTTAAAATCTTTTTTCATTTAAACTTAGAAATCAGATATATAAAAATATTAGCAATATTATTGAGTTAGGGGGGAAAAAAAAACCTAGATTCATTCTCAACCATAAATCATATTTAACAATGGTCAGTAAAAATCTCACAAGGTAATCCTGAGGAAAGCCTATATTATAAAAATCAGTAGTTATTATTAATATAATCATATAATTAATACCTAACTATACATTTCTGTACTATTTTTTCTGAATTTATGTATTTAAAAATACAAAATAGGAAAAGAAGACAGGAAAAGAAAAAAATGAAATCTGCACAGCAGAATATAAAGGAGGATTCAAAATATGTAACAATAAATTTCCATTTCAAGAAAGCATATATAATAATAGAAGACATTGTATTCAGAACTGTCCATCTTTTCTTTGCTTCTTTGGAAGCTTTCTTTTGTTCTCTGCTGTGTACTTGTTACTTTTTTCTTTTTCCTCCTTTCTCCCCATTTCCCTACCCTCCTCCCAGCCTCCCCCAAGTAGGCTACAGTTAAGCATGAATATGTTACACATACACACACATGCACGTGTGCACACACATTATTCATACATATGCCTATATATAGCTTACACATATACATATACATACATCTAAAACAATGTTAAAATGGCTGATATGTAATGTAGATTTCTCAGTTGACTGAAACATTTCAACTTTTCTTTGTCTGACATCAATGTTTTTCCCCCCTAATAAATACTACTCCTGCTCATCATTGTTACTGAATTTGTGTATATCTTTTTTTTCCAAATCCCTGCCAACTCTTCTAGTTTACTTCTACTCATTAACTTGCTCCCTTATTACTTACACCTCATGCATAAGGATTACTTTCTTATTTTCTCCCCACACCCTTCTCTCCTACTTTAGCCCCAAACCATTTATCTATATACCTTAACTTACTCCACCCTTCTCTACTTTACTTTATCCTTATTCCATCCTTACTCTGCCCTATTCCTTCTGCCCCCAGCCACCTTTTTCTCCCTCTTTTTTATCCAGTTTCTGTTAATCTATACACCCTTTTATACCTTGCCTTACCCTATTCCCTGCCCATCTTATATCTTTATAAATTTTGGAGGGTGGTATACTTTTCTACTGATATTTTTCAATACATTTCACCATTTTTTTAAAATTCCTTTCTGCCATTTAATGGATTTTTAACTGAATACTTTAATTTGTCCACAAATATCATTTCTATAATTTATAACATACAACATTTGCTATCTTTTATTATTTAATATTTTTAAACATTAAGGACACATTGTGATGAAATGCTTTTTGTTATAATGCCTTATGACATGTTATGGACAAGAGTGATTTTTCTTTTTCAGTCAAGAAAGAGTATAAAACTCTCAAGAATGTAATGTTAAAAGTCCCAAGGAAATTGATTTCCATAGGAAAAATAAAAGAGTTATGATGAAGATGCAGAGTAGAGTCACAAATTAACATATTTGCAAAAGATATCAGCAGATGATATAAGCAAGGACAGGTAAGAGAGAATGAATATAAAAATATAGCAAAAATCTACAAGAAAAAAATATCATGAGGACTAAGTTAAAATGAACTGGATCTAGAATAGAAAACCAAGGATATAAAATGGTTGTTTCTGATGGTAGTGTTTATTTTTTAGCTAGATTGAGGAAAAATGAAAAAAAAATTAAAAACTGCTTATTGTTTCTTGGTTTGAATAAGAAAATGTTTCCTAAAAGCAATAGATCATAATTATATAGCATTCTATTTTATGAAATAAGGCTTTGTTAATATTATCACAACAACCCTCTCTGATAGATACAACTATTATCATTTTTTTTTAAACAGATGACTAAATTTAAGCTAAAAGAGGTTAAATGAATTCTCTAGGGTCACACAACTAAGATTTATATGAAACAGGACAAAAGGCAGATGTCAAAGCTGTTGAATTTTGCTTTTGTTTCTCTGTCAAGGAAATTGAGTCCTTCGCTCACCTAATGACCTAATATGAACAACAGTAAGTTTATATCCAAATACATAAATGAAGGAATAATGAAAATAAATAAATAAATGGGAAAAAAGGAAGAAAAATGTTCAAATATGCAATGATCAACAATAATAATTTTAGCTCTTCTCAAAATTATAAGGATCCAAGAAAATTCCAAAAAAAAAATTATGATGGAAAAGACTGTACATATCCATAAAAAGAACTGTGGAGTCAATGAAAATTGATGCATACTATTTTGATTTTTTATACTTTTTTTTCCCCTTTTGTTGATTTTCTTGGAGAAGGGGAATGGGAGAGAGTAAGAGAGAAGAATTTGGAACTCAAAATCTTATAAAATGAATCTTGAAAATTTCCTGTCTATGTAATGGAAAAAAAAAAAAAAAAAAAATTTATTTACAAAAAAAAAAAAAAAAAAAAAAAGAAAATGTTCAAACAATATCTATTATCTGTCACAGATGAATTTTAGACAACTGTTCCAAGTTCCAGAAAAACTAGATCCTCAGGAATTGAAAAACTAGTAAAATGGATGAACCACTATCAATCACTAATGAAAGAGTAGAGAGAATAGAAAAGCAGAACAGAGAAAGATAAATGTTACATCCATTTTCAAAATAAATAAAGAAAACAAAATCAGTAAACCATGGGCCAATGAGTTTAACTTTGATTTCAAGGAAAATTAATTGGATCATTAGCTAAATGCTCATTAAAGAGTTAAAAACTGGATGTGTGCGCGTGTGTGTAATTTACTTAGAGTTTAGGAAAGAATTTCATGAAATATCACTCGGTAAAGTGATAAACAAAGAAGTGGTTGTTAAATAAAACATTTAAATGGGCTTTCAGGGACAGAGCAAAGATAGTGGAGGGAAGCCAGGAAACTGCTTGAGCTTTCAGAATTTCCCTCAAAAATCACATGAAATGAAGCCTCTGAACAGTCTGATGAAATGAAACCATTCTCTAGCTCAAGATCAATTGGAAGGACTTCAAGAAATGTCCATCTCACTGGGAATTCAGCCCAGCTCACATGGAAAATCAGTGAGAGGATCTACATCACAGCAGATGAGAAACTGAGATCCTCAGTCCTGCTCAGTGGTAGAACAGAGCAGTAAGGCAGCTTCCAGTCCTATCACAGAAGGCAAATTAACAGCTCAGGAAACTAGGCTATTTCCTGGAGAGAGGAAGTAGGCTACTCCAGGTTATAAATAAGATATCAAACACAAGGCGCCCTTCTGTTCAAAGCCAAGGCTCAGAGTAGCATAAGAAACTTGGGACAACAGCCCAAGCTCCAGAAGTAAAAAGAAAGAAAATGAACAAGAAACAAACAAACAAAAAAGAACCTTAACCATAGAAAGCTACCATTGTGGCAGGAAAGACCAAAACACCAACTCAGAAGAGAACAAAATGCCCATATGGGAAATCTCAGAGGATGATATAAATTGGTTTCAAGTCCAAAGAAGCTCATTAGAAGCGCTCTTAATACATTTTAAAAAGAAAATAAGAGAAAGAGAAGAAAAATTTGGAAGCAAAATGAGAGGTATGCAAGAGAGAATCAACAGAAAAGGAAGAACAAAAATTTACTGAAGAAAACAATTCCTTTCAAAATACAATTGGCCACTATATGAAGATCAATTTTGATGGACGTGGCTCTCTTCAACACTGAGATGAACCAAATCAGTTCCATTTCTTCAATAATGAATCGAACCAGCTATGCCCAGTGAAAGAACTCTGGGAAATAAGTGTAAACCACTCCATAGCATTTCCAATCCCTCTGTTTTTGTCCACTTGCACTTTTGATTTCCTTTTCAGGTTAATTTTACATTATTTCTAAGTCCGATTTTTCTTGTGCAGCAAAATTACTGTATGGATATGTATTCATATATTGTATTTAACATGTACATTAACATAGTTAACATGTATTGGTCTATCTGCCATCTGGGGGAGGGGGTGGGGAGGAGGGGAAAAATTGGAACAGAAGGTTTGGCAAGGGTCAATGCTGAAAAATTACCCATGCATGTATCTTGTAAATAAAAAGATTATATATATATATATATATATATATATATATATATATCACTAATATGTATGTATGTGTGTAGTATATATATATATCATATTATCTATATGTATACGTATATATGTGTGTACACACACATACACAATTGGCCAAATGAAAAAAAAAAAAAAAATCCACCGAAGAAAACACCTTGAAAAGTAAAATCAATCAAATAGAAAAAGAGGTATAAAAGTTAACTAAAAAAAAAAAAAATCACACATTAAAAATTATAACTGGGTAAATGGATGATAATGACTCTATGAGACATTAAGAATCAAACAACCTTAAAAAAAATGAAAAAAATTGAAGAAAATAAAGGATTGAAGATATCAGAATACCATTTTCTAGAAGGCAAAGGACCTGGCATTATAACCAAGGATTAACTATCCAGCTAAACTGAGCATCATGTTTTAGGGGAGAAGATGAAAAGACTTTTAATCACTTTAGTCATTTTATCATTTAATAAGATGGAATCCAATACAAATAAATTTAGTTTTGGTATTAAGGAAAACTATCAACTGTGATGAACTTGGCTCTTTTCAAAAAGGCAGTTCCAATAGATTTTTGATGGAAAGTGTCATACATATCCAGAGAGAAAACTATGGATACTAAATGTGGATCAAAGCATACTATTTTTGCCTTTTTGTAGTTGTTGGTTTACTTTTTTTTTTTTTTTCGTCTTTTTCCCCTTTTGACTGGTTATTTTTGTGCAACATGATGGAAATGTAATTACAAGAATTACAAATGACTAATGTATATTGTTTGCTGTCTTGGGAGGGGATAAGGTGGAGAGAGAGAAAAGTAGAAAACACAGGGTTTTGCAAAGGTGAATATTGAAAACTACCTGCATGTATTTGGAAAACTTTAAAACAGTTTTACCCATTCCAAATTGGAATAGCAGTCTTGGGAAATGGTGAGTTCTCCCTCACTGTAGATCTTCAAGCAAAGGTTATGACCACTTAGTGTTGATAATATAGTATAAAGTATTTTATACTTGTCAAACATGAAGTAGATCAGAAAACCACCAAAATCCTTTAAAACTTTAAATTCTGTGATTGTTATTTCTGAATTAGGTAGACCTAGTTTGGGAACACATAATATTGAGCAAAATTCTAATCTCAGTAAAGAAGACTTATTATTGTTCAAGTACACATGGTTCCTTATATAATATAATATGTTCATGAAAGTCTCTCCAGGCCTTTCTGAAATAATCCTACTGATTTATTCCTATGAAATAATAATATTTCATAACTGTGAAGACCAAGTTAGCACCCTGGATACTTTAGAATCAGCCAGAGTTGGGATAAGCAAAAGTCCTTGGTCATTATTCTTGGTTGAAATGAGAGGAATGGACACAGAAATCTCCATACCTCTCTTCTTCCTCTCCCACCCAGAAGTAACTCTGGCTTGTCTTACTCCACCTTTTAATCCCTCCTCCAATTCTCTGTATACACCAACAGATCGAGCTAGCACAGAATAGTGGGGCAGGCCATTTTCCAAGCATATGCTAATAGAATATTGTCCAATAAGTAATTAGCCTTAAGTGCTCAGTTGTCTGACTTCAATGCATGAACTCAAGAGTTTCAGCCCCTTACAAATAACATTCATGTAGTATAAATTACTTAGCCATTCTCCAGCTACTGGATATGCACTCATTTTCCAGTTTCTTGCCACTACAAAAATGGCTGCTACAACCTTTTTTTCACACATGGGTCTTTTTCCCTTTAATGATCTTTTTGGGCTACAAGCCAAGTGGAGACACTGCTGGATCACATAGTATGCACAATTTGATAGCTGCTAAGGCATTGTTCCCTATTGTTCTCCAGAATGTTTGAATTAGTTCACAACTCCATCAATAATGTATTAGTTTTTCAAGTTTCCCACATCCCTTCCGACATTTACAATTATCATTTCCTATCATCTTAACCAATCAGAGAGGAATGTAGTGCCACCTCAGAGTTGTTTAAATTTGCATTTCTTTGATCTATAGTGATTTAGAGCATTTTTTTCATATGACTATAAATGATTTTAATTTCCTCATCTGAAAATTGATGATTTTTCAATTGGAAAATGGCTTCTGTTCTTATGAATTTGATTCAATTCTTTATATTTTAGAAAGGAGACCTTTATCAAAACCCTTGAATAAAAATAAATACTCCCAGTTTTCTGCTTCTATTCTAATCTTGTCTGCATTGCTTTTGTTTGTATAATTTTTTAATCTTAATATAATCAAAATTATTAATTTTTCATTTCATATGTACACCACTTCTTCTTTGGCTATGAATTCTTTTATCTTCCACAGATCTGAGAGGTGGACTATCCTTTGTTTTTCTAATTTGCACATAACATCACTCTTTATGTTTAAATCATGAAGCTATTTCAAACTTATCTTGGCATAGGGTGTTAGGTGTTGGTCAGTGAGTACATAGTTTCTGCCATATTATTTTTCAATTCTCCAAGCAATTTTTTTCAAAAAGTGAGTTCTTATCCCAGAAGCTGGAGCCTTTGGGTTTATCAAACACTAGAGTACCACTGACATTTGTGTCTTGTGAACCCAACTTATTCCACTGATCAACTACTCTATTTCTTCACCAGTACCAATGTTGATGCCTGGTGTTTTATAATATAATTTTAGGTCTGGTAGAGCTAGGCCACCTTCATTTTCATTGTTTTCATTACTGTCCATGCAATTCTTGACTTTTTGTTCTTATAGATGCATTTTGCTATTATTTTTTGCTAGTTCTATAAAATAATTTCTTGGCAGTTTGATTGGTATAAGTATGCTGGAATACATGGGAGCCATCTGACAGTGGCTGCTGGACATCCAACCCAGAATGGATCTGCTCTGGTGAGAGGATGATACAAGGAGACTGAGGGGCAATTGCTGTTCTCTGACCTTTCTGACTGAGACACTCTTGCATTGTCTGACCTCTCTCCTTTTCCCTCTGCTTCCAATTAATCTCATTCCCAGGCTGCAACATCTGTGTCAGCAAAGGCTGCCCTGCAACTCCTTCAGATGCTATGATCCAAAGATGTGGAGGCTCTCAGAGAATTGACTTGTCCCTTAACATAAGTAGATTAATTTAGGTATAATTGTCATTTTTATTACATGAACTCTGTCTTCTCATGAGGACTTGGTATTCTTCCAATTAATTAGATCTGACTTTATTTGTGTGGGAAGTCTTTTGCAATTGTATTCATATAGTTCTTAATTTTGTCTTGGCAGGTAGACTCCCAAATATCTTATATTATCTATAGTTATATTAAAAGAAACTTCTCTATGTATTACTTGCTGCTGGACTGCTATATGTCCTTCCTGCTGTACATATAGAAATGCTGATGATTTATGTGGGTTCATTTTGTATTCTGCAATTTTGCTAAAGTTGTTTCAAATACTTTTTAGTTGGTTCTCTAGGATTCTCTAAGTGCATCATCATATCATCTACAAAGAGTGATATTTTTGTTTCCTCATTGCTTACTCTAATTCCTTTAATTTCTTTTTCTTATTATTAAGGCTAATATTTCAAATACAATATTAAATAGTATTGGTGATAGTGGACAATTTTGTTTCATCACTGATCTTACTGGAGATAGTTTTAGTTTATCCTCATTACACATGACACTTGATGATGGTTTTAAATAAATGCTAATGATTATTTTAAGAAAAGCTCCATTTATTCCTGTACTCTCTAGTGTTTTTTTACTAGGAATGGGTGTTGGATATTGTGAAATGCTTTTTCTGCATTTATTGAGATAATTATATGATTTCTGTTAGTTTAGTTACTGATATATTTAATTATGCTAACAGTTTTCTTAATATTGATTCAGTCCTTCATTGCAAGTATAAATCTTTCTTGGTCATGGTGTATTATTCTGGTGATTATTTTTTTGTAATTTCTTTGCTAAAATTTTATTTAAAATTTTTGCATCAATATTCATTAGGGAAATTGTTATAAAATTTTCTTCCTGTTTTGACCATACCTAGTTTAGGTATCAGCACCATATCTGTGTGATAAAAAAGTTATTTGACCTCGACCTTCTTTCCCTATTTTTTCTAAATACATTGTAACAAAAATAAATTGGAAACAAAAATTACAGAGTATTAAAATTAATTGTTCTTTAAATGATTAGTAGAAGTCAAATGTAAATCCATCTGTTCCTGGACATTTTTTTCTTAGGGAATTGATTAATAACTTATTCAGATTCTTTTTTCTAAAATTGCATTATTTAAGTAATTTATTTCCTCCTTTGCTAATCTGGACAATCTATATTTTTGTAAATATTCATCCATTTCACTTAGATTGTCAGATTTACTGGCATATAGTTGGGCAGCAAAGCTAATTATTGCTCTAATCTCTTCATTTGTGAAAAGTTCACCCTTTTCATTTTTTAAAGTAAAAATTTTACTTCCTTCTTTTCTTTTTCTAATAAAATTAACTAAACATTTGTCTATTTTCTAGGTTTTTATGTGAAAAACTGTTTTTTAAAATTTTTTCAATAGTTTTCTTACTTTCAATTTTATTAATATTTCCTTTTATTTTCAGAATTTCAAATTTGGTATTTAACTGGGGAATTTTAATTTGTTCTGTTTCTTACTTTTTAGTTGCATGACCAATTCATTGATTTTCTGTTTTTCTCTTTTATGCAAATATTCATCGAGAGATATAAAATATTTTCTTCTAAGAGCAGCTTTGGCTGCATCCCATAAATTCTGGTATGTTATTTCATTATTGTCATTCTCTTAGATGTAATTATCCATTGAGTCTATGATTTGTTGTTTCATCTATTTATTCTTTACAATTAGAT
Source organism: Sarcophilus harrisii (assembly GCF_902635505.1). NCBI lineage: Eukaryota > Metazoa > Chordata > Mammalia > Dasyuromorphia > Dasyuridae > Sarcophilus > Sarcophilus harrisii. The sequence continues at coordinate 210,692,747 of NC_045429.1, forward strand.
TGTTTAGTTTCCAATTAATTTTAATTAATTTTCCCCTAGTCCCTTATTACATGTACCTTTTATTGCATCATAATCTGAAAAACATTAAGTTACTTTTTCTGTCTTTCTGCATTTGGTTTTGACAGTTTTATGTCCTAATACATGGTCAATTTTTCTGCAGGCTTCATGTAGCCCTGAAGAAAAGTCTATACCTTTCTGTCCCCATTCAATTTTCTCCAAGGGTCTATTATACTTAACTTTTCTAAGGTTCAATTTACATCCATAGCTTCTTTCTTATTTATTTTTATAGTTTGATTTATCTAATTTCGATATAGTAAGGTTAAGATTCTTTACTAGTATAGTTTTGTTGTCTATTTCATCTTGCAGCTGTCTTAATTACTCCACTAGGAATTTGGATGTTATATCATTTAGTGCATATGTTTAGTATTGACATTACTTCATTATCATGGTTCCCTTTAGCAAAATGTAGTTTCCTTCTTTATCTCTTTTATTTAGATCTATTTTTGTTTTTGCTTGATCTGAGATCAGGATTGTTCCTCTTCCTTTGTTTACTTCAGTTGAAGAATGATAAATGCTGCTCCAGCCTTTTATCTTTATTCTGTATGTATGCTTCTGTTTTACACATTTTTATTCTAAACAACATATTGTAGGATTACGACTTTTAAACCAATCTACTATCCATTTCTGTTTTATGGGAGAATTCATCCCATTTATATTCACAGTTAAAATTACTAACTGTTATTTCCTACCATGTTATTCCCCAAGTTTTACTTTTCTCTTTCCTTTCCCCTCGTTCCCATCTTCCCAGTATTTTGTTTCTGATTATCATCTCCTTCAAACAGCCCTTTTCTCCTTTAACAACCCTTTCCTCTATTTTTATAGTTTTTCCTTTCTATGTCTGTTCTCCCTTCTATTAGCCTACCACTTTATTTTTCTCTTTCCCCTCCTTTTCTTATATTGTAAGCAAGTTTTTCTGAGAAGCTAAATATGTCTTGTTGGAATCTTTACAAATTGTTAAGTCATTAGGGTTGATAGAGACAATAATTATCTAATTTAGTATGGTTCAGTATGATTAATCTGATCCTGCAAGGAGATGTTATGGGCCAGAACTTGAAACAAGGTACTAAGTACAACTGATAGACAATAATGCTTGTGGTCACACCTCCCTTGAAGTTCTTAGGGCCAGAGAGCACTCTGGGAGATAACCCAAATCCCATTCTCTCAGAGGAGGAGTTAACCTTTGGGAGATCATATATATAGAGGAAGCTCTTAGAGCTTCGAGAGAGTAACTTGGGAACATTCCCAGGGGTCGGAGAGGAGCACTCTGGGAGGAAGCCCACAAGCCCTCTCTCTGAGGCAAGAGAGATTCATTGCATCTTCCACCTTGGTGCTGGCTGGAGTCTGAAGGACAAACCTTTGGATTTGGAGACATTTGAAGAGAGCTCTTGGAATGTAGCAGAGAGATAGGCCTTTGAGCTAACCAGGCTATATTGAAGGACACAATAAAAGATATGAACTTTTATCAGCTGGCTGCAATTTTGGGTGATTATTTACTTGTAACTGAAACTAAAGCTGCCTCCAGAAAACCTCCCCAAGAAACCCTCTCTCCCAGAAAGAACCATATTATATTATATTTAAAGAAGAAAAAACATCAACAATGTCTAATATTCTCTCTTTCAGGCAAACTCAGTGACATTACAATTAATACACGGCTCACCCCCTGCCTTTTTTTCTCTCAATTGCAATACCTCTTTTTTTTGCTCTTTATGTGATGTAACTTATCCCATTTTACCTCCCCTTTACCCTTCTTCAAGTACAATTCTTTTTCTACCCCTAGTTTCTGTTTTTATGTGATCACAGTAAAGTCAATTTATATATCTAAGTATATTCCTAATAAAGATACAGTTCTCAAGAGTTAAACACATCATCTTGCCATATTGGGATGTATACTTTTTAAGCTTTACAAAGTTTTGTTTTTCTTTCCATTTTACCTTTTTATGCTTCTTTTGAGTTTTGTCTTTGAAGATCAAATTTTATGGTGTGCTCTGTTATTTTCACGAAAAAAATCACTATTTTATTTCACTATTTCAGTTGAAATTTTACTATTTCATTGAATGTTCACCTTTTCCCCAGAAAGAGCATGCTTACTCTTGCTGCCTAGTTGATTCTTGACTGTAATCCAAGTTCCTTTGTAGTTCAGAGTATCATATTCCAGTCCTTTGATCCTTTAAAGGGAAAGCTGCTAGATCTTGAGTAATCCTGATTGTGGCTCCTCAATATTTGTATTGTTTCTTTCCAGTTGCCTGAAGAAATTTCTCCTTGATCTGATAATTCTGAAATTCAGGCACAATATTCCTTTGTGTTGTAAATTTGGGTTCTTTTTAAGGAGATGATTGATGAATTCTTTCAATGGCTATTTTACCCTCTGATTCTAGGACATAAGGACACTTTTCCTTGATGATTTATTGAAAGATGTTTTCTAGGCTTTTCTTTTTAGTCATGGATTTCATGTACTCCAATAATTCTTAGATTGTTTCTCCTGGATATATTTTCCAACTCAGTTGTTTTTTCTGATGAAGTATTTTACTTTTTTTGTCTACTTTTAAATTTTTGTTTTGTTTGATTGATTCTCGATGTCTAAAAAAAACCCATTGACTTCATTTGTTAAATTCTAATTTGAAATGAAATTTTTTTTTTCAGTTAGCTGTTTAATCTATTTTTTGCATCTGGCCAAATGAACTTTTGAATGAATAAAAATAAATAAAGAAAAAAGGCAGAAACACGGAACAAGGCAAGTAAGGGAAGGGAGGGAGGGAGGAAGGAAGAGAGAAAAGTGGATTCACTAGGTGGGGGGGAAAGAGAGAATCAAAATGGAGATTTTTTTCCCCCCATAAAATGGGTATACAAGGAAGAGTTTTTTACTCTGGAGAGAAAAAAATGGGGGAGGGGGTAGCTAGACAATGTTTGAATCTTTCTTATTAGAATTAGTTCTAAGAGGGAAGAACACAGTCAGGTATACATGCATGCATAAACATACAGTCAACTGAGTATAGAAATCTAGGTGACATAACTGAAATAGGAGAGGAATGGAATAAGAAATATGGAGGGGTGTAAAAAGAGAATGTGATTTAAGAAAGGGAATGATCAGAAACAAAACAGAAAAATTGATGAGGGACAGGATAAAAGGAGAGTAAAGAAAAAGCATAAGAAAGAAGGATAGAGGAAAATAAATGGTAAATGTAACTGAAAATATGAATGTAATAAATTCATCCACAAAAAAGCTGATAGCAGAATAATTAGAAAACAGAATGTAAATAGAAAAAAAAATCCAGAATTATACCCCTAGAACTGGGGTATAATCTAAATGTCTATTCATTTATTCTTTTGTTTACTTATTTATGTGTGTATCTTTGTTTTCCACCTGTCCATCTGTTTATGTATTTGCTCATTTCCTCATTTATTTGTTTGTATTTCTTTATTCCTATTTCTCTCTTTGTTTATTAATTTACTAGTTAATGTCCATTTATTTATTTGTTCATTTATTCATGTATTTTTATTTCCTTTTTTGGTTTTATTTAATTTGATAAATTTGTGATTTTATTGGTTCAGTCAATTCCAAATGAGAAAACACCACACAATAGTATCTAGCAACTTAGATTGATTCCCTAGAAAATATGGTTTTCTGCAAGATCAAATTAGTAATAGGTATCTGGGGAAGCATAAGTCTTATTGACTCTATCTACTATGCCAAGATGTTTTATGTAAATCTTTAAATAGTGTTTCTTATCACTTTGAATCCCAGAATTACAGTTTTGACCTGGAAGTGTCCTTACTCAATCTTAATTCCCTTATTTTTCAGATAAAAACAAAATAAAACAATAATAACAACAACAAAAAAAAAAAAAAAAAAAAAAAAAAAAAACCCAAAGCCCCAAAACCCCAAGTGACTTGCTCAGAGTCAAATAGTAAGTGAGTCAAGATCTGAATCTAACTCTTCAAAAGTAGTAAGCTATTCAGGATTCTGCCATTTGCCATTACTGGTAAAGTGATGCAATTTTCTTCCATTCACAATGTTTGTTTTGTTTGTTTGTTTGTTCCTTTTGTTTTGTTTTTTACTTTTCTTGAACTTTATCTGAAACATTTATGGTTCTATAAAAATGGTTCTCAAGAAACTAGGGATGGAAGAGGGATTATAAGGGTACTGAAGATTAAGGAAGGTGCTGGTCAGAAGTAAAACACTAGGGAGAAGGGAAAGGGGAAAAGAAAAGAGAAAATTATAACTTGGGGAAAATAAGATTGTGGGAAACAGAGTTACTACTTTTAGCTGTAAATGTGAATAGCATGAACTCTTCCCAAAAATGGAAGCAGATAGCAGACTGTTTTAAAAACCAGAATCCTACAATATGTTGTTTACAAGAAACATATTTAAAGCACAGTGTAAATAAAGGTAAAAGGTGGGAGCAGAACTTATTATGATTAAGCTGAAATTTAAAAAAAAAAAAAAAAAAAAAGCAGGGGTAATGATCCTGATCTCAGATCAAGCAAAACTGTTGCTGTATATAGCAACAACAAGACTATGCAATGATTAATTATGATGGATATGGCTGTTTTCAACAGTGATGTGATTCAGGCCAATGCTCATAGACTTGTTATGGAGAAAGCCATTTGCATTCAGAGTAGGGATTAAGTGTGGATCACAAAATGGTATTTTCACCATTTTTGTTCTCTCTCTCTCTCTCTCTCTCTCTCTCTCTCTCTTGGATCTGGTTTTTCTTGTGCAGCATGATAATTGTAGAAATATGTATAGAAGAATTACACATGTTTAACATATATGGGATTACTTGCTGTCTAAGAAAAGGAGTGGGGAGAAGGCAGGGAGAAAAAAATGGAATACAAGGTTTGCAAGGGTGACTGTTAAAAAACTATGTATATATTTTGAAAATAAAAAGCTAAAAAAAATTAAAAGATATAATTTTCTTCACTGAACTTTCCTCCTTGACCAATTTTGTTTTTTGAGGAATTATTTTCTTTAATGAATTTTTGTGCCTCTTTTACCAAGGTGAGAACTCTCTTTTCATAATTTTGTTGTATTGTTCTCTTTTCTTTTTTCATCATCTTTAGCTCTTCCAGAAATTCTTGTTGTGTCTGTGTCCAATTAACTTTTTTTCTTTCCTTTGAGGTTTTACCTGTATCTATTTTTATTATATTGCCTTCTTCTGAGTTTTTGCCATGTACTTCCTGAAACAATAATTGATTTTTATGGTTTATGACTTTTTATTTTGTTTTGCTATTTGGTCATTTTACCAGTCTATTTCTTCACTTTGAACTCTATGTTAAAGTTTGGCTCTGCCCACCTGGTGATAGAAAGGTACTTTCCCAAGTCTCAATCTTTTAAGTGATACTGTTTTCAGAATTATTCCTGGGGTTTGTAAGTTTTTAGTGCTCCCAAGATGCTGGGATTTGCTTGTCATTGTGGTCACTGCTAGTCTTCACTCTCTCATACTCCTCTGCAGCCATACGTGTTAGAGTTCCTCTTATTCTTTGAAATCTGATCAACTTTTCTGATTTCCTAAAGCCATAACGGCTCTCTACTTTGTAACTGTGATCAGAACCCCTGATTTTTTGTAACTGACCCCAAAACTGCTTATCAGAAACAGATGCTAAATAACAATACCCAGTACCAACTATAATATTTTTCATGACTATCTTCTTATTGTTTCTGGGATGAAAGCTCCTAAAATTATTGCTACTGTTACAAAAATGTCTTTCCCAACATTCTGTTGACTGCTGCTTCAAAAATTTGACTTTGAGATATTATTTTAAAGTTCTTTTATGGGGAGAGTTCAGCTGGGTTTATGTCTATTCTCTATCATCTTGACTCCACACTTTATTTTTATAAAGTCTTTTACAGAATGAAAAGGCATGAAGCATTTTCAGTTACCCATCAGTGGATGAAATCATGGTGTATTCTAAATACTGAAATGCATGATGGGAAGAAGCTGTGCTATCTATAGAGGAATGATGTTCATGAGTAAAAATATTTGTCATCTCTGAGGATTAATATAACAGATTAACAATTGCAAATAGACACCTTCATTTGGAGGGAGGACTGAAAAATATATAGGAGGGAATGAGTTTATGCAAATGTACTTATCCTTGTGTGAATATGAGCAAAAGATTGCAGTACACCTACTCTAGTTAAATGTCAGAAATCTTTTATAATCACTACTATAATGTATAGGACTTTTGGTTGAATTGTTTTAGTATTGAGTAAATATCATTTCTCCTACTAAACTTCATCTGACATCTGCATCTGATAACACACTTCTGTTTCAGTAATATGCAAATAGAAACAATAAATCTCTATAGTTTGAAGGTCCAGTTTCCCTCCTAACATTTTGTTATAATAGCACTCTCAAACTAATCTGATTTTGTCAAAGGGAAAGAATAGATTTCTTATGTGTCATTTCATAGCATACAGTAATGTATCCACAGAAAACAATCAATATATGCTTAATAGTTTATAAAGTGACAATTTTAATAGATATGAAATGACATTCTCTCTTAAAAAAATTTTAAAAACAGTCCATGATGTGTTCATAAGGCATATATACAAAAATGTATAGTTAACCCCATACAATGTGGTCAAAATATTCTGTGGATAGTTTTATAAACAAAGAAATCAGATTATAAGGGTCTCTGCTAGAATCATGGTAAAGAAAAGTTAAAAGGAAAATGGATAGGGAAGATTCAATAGAAATATAATTATATAATTGTTAGGACTTATTAATTGATTGTGAGAAAAACCGATATGTGAGAAAAAAGAGGAAACAACAACATCAAAGCTTAGGTCATAGGAGAATTTGGAAAATGAATGTATTAATGAAATAAGGGCTATATCTGTATCAGAATACAGAGTGAATTATGGAGAAAAAAAAAATAATAAGCTCTGAACTAAGGAGTAAAAATGAAGAAGATCATAAAAGAACTACTAAACTGGTAGAGAAAAAAATAGGAGAATAGAATGTCATAGAAACACAGAAAAGTAAAAGTATTAGAAAGTTGGAAGAGGTTTCAAAAGTAGTAGAAAGATCAGTCACTTCAATCCAACAACTATTTTTGCCTACCTACAATGTGCCAAACACTATGCCAGATTCCATTAATACAAAAGCCAAAGTCAAACAGCATATGCCCCCAAAGAAAATAAATTTTAAAATGTGAATAATTGTGTATATTCACATTCATACATGTATGTCTATAAGGAGAAACATATGTTAGGTATATATATAATATGTCTCAAAATTTTACATGCAATTGTATGCTATGAAAGTTTAAAACTTCATTATGATTTTTGGGACAATTTGAATATTATATAAATTAGTAAGTAAATGTAAGTAGCATTCCTAGTAATTTTGAAAGATTGGGGAGTATTAACAAAAGTAGACATCCTACTCTTGTAGGAGGTGATACTTGAGATGAATCTTGCTGGGAAATAGTTATGAGGGACCTAAGAACGGAACACATTCTGAACTTGAGGTCCAACTTATACAAAGGAACAGAGGCAGAAGGTGGGATGTCTAATATTCAGAACAGCAAGTCAGCCAGTTTGGCTGGAAAATAAAGAACATGAGGAGGAGTGATGAGTGATCAGCCTGAAAATATAGGCTGGAGCCCAACTGTGAAGGGCTTTAAATGCCAAACAGAGCCATTTTAATTTTATCCTAGAGGGAATAGCTTCCTGAACAGGGGAGTGATATGGTCAGAATTATATCTTAAAATATTATTTTGATAATTGTGTGGACAATGGATTGAAAAATGGTGAGGCAAAAAGCATGAAGATAAGTTAAGAAATGATTATACTTATCTGGGGGAAAGGTGATGAATACATGAACTGGGATGATGAGTGTTTTAGTGTAAAGAAGAGGACAGATGAGAAAGATTTGAAGGTGATATTATTATAAATAGTTAACTCTTACTTTGCAATTGCTAGCTGGTAAAAGCATTTGTAAACTGTTTTTCTCTAACTTCATCACCCTCACCACCACCACCACCATCATCATCATCATCATCATCATCATCATCATCATCAACTAACATTTATATAGTGGTTACTGTGTGCCAGGCACTGTGCTAAGTGCTTTAAAAATATTATCTCTCTTGTCCTTTACAAAAACCAGGGGAAATGGGTCCTATTATAATCACCAATTTACAGATGAGAAAATAAAGGGAAATTGAGGCTTACTTGCATAGGGTCACATAACCGGTAAGTATCTGAGGTAAAATTTGAAGTTTTTTTTTTTTTTTTTTTTTTTTTTTCTGACTCTAGGCTCTTCACTTTAAACACTGTACCATCTAGCTGCCTCATTTGATCCACACAGCTATAATGATCGCCTTTTTCCAGATGAGAAAACTATTTCTAGGGTCATAATTTTAGATAAAAAAGGAATGTCATGGGTCATTTGGTCCATTTGCCTGGACTATGGTACATTAAAAAAAGGTAAGAAATAGCTTGAATAAAAGCCAGGGTCAGGTGAGGGGCATTATTTGTTTTTATTATTATTACTTTTAATAACTAGGCATATCTGACCATGTTTATAGGCAGCTCTGAAAGAAACTGAATAAGTTGAGAATGAATGGATTATCAGAGGGCTAAGTTTCCAGCTAAGTGAAAGAGCGGATAGAGCTCTAGGCCTGAAGTCAGGAATATTTGAGTTCCAATCCTGCCTGAGTTATCGATTAGCTGTATATCCTTAGAAAGTTGCTTAACCATGTTTGTCTGAATTTCTTCATCTGTAAAATGAATTAGAAAAAGAATTGGCAAGCCACTCTAGTATTTTAGCCAGGACAAGCCCATTAGGGCCACAAAGTGTCAGATATGACTGAATAACAACAAAATAAGCTCTCAGAGGAGATTGGAAGGAATGAGAAAACAAGATAAGCCTTGACAAAGAAGATTACTTCTCTTCTAAGATTTAAAGAAAGAGAGAAGAATTGAGTAGATAGGAAGCTTAATGTACAAAATTTGAGAGAAGAGGAATTTTACAATAGTTGATTTCAGTCCTCTTAGCAAAGTTGAAAAAAGTGATATTCTGGTCAATGTATGTCATCTGAATCAATTGTAAAAGACTTAACTATTTTGGATTAAGACAGTGTTCCAAGTGTGCCAAAGGACCCATGATGAAAAATTATACCCACTTCTAGATAGAGAACCAATAAACTCTGTGTAAACTGAAGAATACTTTTTTCACTTTCTTTTTTTTTTTTTTTTTCATTTTGTATGTGTGTATGCTTTCTTTTGCAAGATGGTCAATACAAAAATATGTTTGGAATGATTTCACGTCTGTAATCAATATTATATTGTTTGCTTTCTAGGGTTAAGGGAGGGGCAGTATACAGAGAGAGAATTTGGGACTCAAAATTATATATATATATATATATATATATATAATATATAAAATATTATATATTATATATCATATATATATATATATATATATATATATATATATATATATATATATATATATAAATATATAAAATCAGAAAAGGCACTGGCCTTAATTCAGCTGAATTCCCTAAACATTCTGCTCCAAACAACTTTAAAATAAAGCCCAAAATCAAATGTGGCAGCAGGAGCACCATTAAATGTTTGAGGGAGACATTTTTTCTACCTAAGACAATTTAGAAGATCCAGAGGAGTGGGTGTAACACCAGGGTAAATACAATCTGGAGCACAATATGACCATTAGCAATGGGCCTCGGAGATGTCTGCAACAATAGAAATATTAGCAATAGCAGTTTTGGAAATTCTAAGCCCAAAGATGTAAGGATTTCAGAAAATAAGGGGTCCTTGGCTGGCATTGAGTATAGCTGGCACTTATTGGCAACTGGCTTACATGCGGTTGCATGGTATATAGGAACACTTATATCTATCACAAGTGAGCAGGGATCCTGTTTGGAGTCCAGAGCAAAGAGCACTAGCATTTGTAGCTACAGGAGAGTAAGGCCCTTTTCTGGGTAAAGAACAGAATGTGGGAGATCAAACCTCTATCAGTACAGCACAACCTAAGAAGCACCTACAATCTCGCAATTCCAGAACTAGTTTCAAAATCAACAACATGAAAAAAAACCTGATGCTTGGGACAATGCCTCATCACATCCAGATGAGGAAAGCCTAGCATTAATTTAAAGTTCAAAAAGAAGAAGTAATCTAAGACAATGAGCAAACAACCACCATCACAACAAAGTACTTGATCATAAAAATGACACACACACACACACACATACATACATATATACATATTATATATATATATTTATATATATATATATACACACACATACATAAACACACACACACACACACACACACACACACATATATATATATATATATATATATATAAATATATATATATATATAAATAAAACAATTTCACTTTTTCTTTCTAATTTCCTATGTTGAGGTTTCCTATTCCTCATATGGTAAACGTTTAAGTTTGGAGGCAATGTAGATACCTATATTTGTAATTCCCAAGTCAGTCACACTCTCACTCTCACTTTTGCATGGATGGAAGGCATTTGAAGTGCTAAAACCACAAAGCCTTGGGTTGGGGCAAAATTGGGTTAGGAGAAAGTTTGGACATGCTTGACTACCTTTCCTAGATCAGATGGAAGGACAATAGCAGATGACAGACAAGCTGTATTCATTAGAAGAAACTAAAGTTTTGACTATCTTTTTTTTCACCTTTCCTTGTGACCTTTCCTGGGTCCTTCTATTTCTCCCCACTACACATACATCTATGACGTCAATTTGATTCACTTCATAGGCAACTTCATTTTAGACTTTAACCAGTTTCCTTGGTCCAGTTATAATTCTGGGACATAAGAACCTTATTTGTTTGTTTGTTCATTTTAAAGAAATTGCAACAATTAAACTATCAATTCATAATCTTGAGTGACTGTCAAACTAATCAAACTTTGGATCAGTGTTCCAAAGTATAGCTTTCCTGTTCCTTAAACTACTAAATCCATGTGATTGTCCAAATACATTTGCTAGAAGAAATCTTCTTAGTATAAGAGATTTATGCATAAGGAATACAGTATGAGCTAGAAACACTGAAATAGAACACTTTCCAGGATTTAACATCAAACTAAAAGGGACCGGACTCAGCAACAATATATAAGCTGACTTTGTTTAAAGGATCTGGGAAAATGCAGTTCATAGGGTAGATTCCCCTGTCAGCCTCCCCCATTAAGTTGTGGTCTGTGGAATTATATATAACTATTTTATCACAATCCTTTTTACAAAATGCTAACTTGCTTATGTAGAAAAGAACGTGGAGAATATATAATACACTCTCGAGTCAAACACATTAGAAGCTAAGAAAACAGTGACTAAGGAGCCTTGTGGGCGATAGAGATATGAGAATATTTTGCCAAGAGAGGCAAGAATAGAGAGAAGCAAATCTATCCAAGGTCAGAAAAACAGATCAAAGCAGAGATAAACAAGAAAGAAAGCAAGCTTATAAATCTCAACAATGAGTAAGCCTAAGTGCCAACTGGGGATTTGATGAATAGTCAAGTTATAGTCAGAGGAAATGCACATAAGTGCCTGATAGTCTTTGGCCCTGTGTGTGTATGTATGTGTGTGTGTTTGTGTGTGTGTGTGTGTGTGTGTTGTGTATGTGTATGTTCATTATTTTGTGTGAGCCAGTAAGTGCTTATGTCTGAACTAATGAGTGGGAGAAATTTGTCAATAAAAACATCTGTTTTCTGTTGTTTCATTATCAGATTTATTGATATTAAACTGAAGGAAAATCACTAGGGCTTTGATGCAGAGCTCAGTTCTCAACCTTATGATTTCCAGTTTTCTCCATAACTGGAATAATGTTTATCAAGTCTAACAAAGTCTAATAGCAATAAATCTTTTCTTACTGGATATTACTCCTTCCACTCCTTCCTCCCCCACCCAAAGTGTGTTCTTTATACTTGTCCACTATCTGAAAATGCAACTGGCTGCCTTTCTCATGGGGAAGTGACTTTCTTATCACTGAAGTATCACAGCAAAAGCTGAATGCTTTTCAGGTCATGACATTGAAAAGGGGGTTCATATTTCAGGTAAGTGTTGGATTAGATGACCTAATTAACAATTCTGCCCCAAAATGTGTCACAAACAACAATGAACAGTTTCTAGATGAAGGGACCCATCTATGAGAGTGGGGCACATGTGAGTGAAGGAATTTTTAAGGCTAGATGAGGAGTTCTTGCTTTTTTTGTGTGCCTTAGGCCCCTTTGGTGATGAAATTAACAGACCACTTTTCAAAATAATGTTTTTAAATGAATTATATAAAACATATTAGGTTAAATAAGAAACAAAAGGTTTGCGAAAAAAATATTTTTTTAATCCAAGTTTATGACATCTGGTTTAAGAAGCAATGGATTCATGGATTCCAGGGTAAGAACCTTTAGAGGCTCATGGTACCTATGGCATCTCTGTAAATTCTCAAACATTTAGTTTCTGTTACCTGGATTCTAAATACCTTTCATCCTTCTTCTGAGTTACTAATGTTGAGTTGAAATATATTGGTAAGTCAATATAAAGAAGTTTTTGAAGCTGTTCTAATATCTTCCCAATCAAAGCTCAAACCTCTTTTTCTGGGTTTTGCCTGGGTTTTGCTATGAGCTCAATTCAATACATACACACACACAAACACATATCTCTGTATATATATATATATATATATATATATATATGTATGTATATATAAATATATATACATACATATATATATACACACACATATAATATATATGCATGCATGTGCATATATATATATATATATATATATATATAATATGTATATTAAGCATATGTAGAGAAAATTTGTTTATCACTATTTCCCCCCTCATAAAAAAAAATACTGTAGAATGTTCCTCCTTTCACTTGATGACACTTAGATGATAAAATAAACTGGGCTTGAAACTTTGGAAGAATCTACTGCAGAATCACCTGTATGTACTAGTAGTGAATGTTGTCCCATTAGAAATTTTCTGAGACATTGCCCCTCAAAAAAAGGTCCTGTTTAATTTGTGTTGAAAGAAAGATGATATTACAATTGGGTTGTTTGCAGAATCATTCAATAAATAATTATTAATCACCTACCATATTCCAGACCAGACGCTTTACTAAATGCTGGGGATACAAAACATAGCAGTCTCTGCCCTAAAGGGGCTCACAATCTGAAGAAGCAGATTGTACCAACAATATGTATGTTATACATACATACACATATATATATATATATTTACATATATATATATATATGTACCAACAATATATAGGATAAAAGTAAGTAATTAAGAGAAGAAACATAGAATTTAGAGCTATTAGAAGAAATGTTCTCATAGAAGATGAAAATTTAGTTGTCATGGAGAATAGCTTCTAGGAGAATGGAGGTTTCATACATCCCCCCTCCCCCCCAACCACCTTAGAGTACTTCTGTTCCAACAATATGTCAATGATTCTAAAGTCTTCTGGTTTTAGAATCAGTGATCCTGAGGTTCCCCCTGTCCCCACTTTAGAGTGCTATTGTGCTAACAATTTGTCTGTCAATCATTGTAAAATCTTCTGGCCTTAGGATAGTCCTATAAAACATTGCTGTCAGATAGATAATCTATTGGTCAGTGATAATCAATTCCTGAGACTACTCCTCAATCCTACCTTTAGATCATAAATTAACATATCAGTGACAAGAATTGGATGCATTTATCCTGTTACTCCTGATTCTTTGCTAAATTCTTTTGGAACTTAGCCTGCTTCAATTGGCATTACAATTGCAATAAACTTTGCTCCTTGACTTGGAGATGGGTTCAAGTCTGCAGAAATTTTTGAGATACCTCATGATTCCTGTCTGCAAACCCCAACCTTTTGGGTCCCTTCCCAAACTCAACAGTTGGAACTAAAATAAGCCAAGTCAAGAAATACAAAGGAAAGAGAATGTTGTGCCACAGTTCCCTCTTGATGTCCTGACCTAGGTTGTCCTGACCTAGTTTCCCTATTGTCCTATTTAGTTACTCTGGCTCAGGTTATAACCTTTCCCTCTTAATGTTTGATGAGATAAAGGTCTTCCTCAATTGCTCTGCCCCAAAACTCCAGGCTATAATCATTCCCTCTTAAATGGTTGATGAGATAAAGGTTTTATATCTTTAAGTTATAGACATTCCTTCTTATTGTTTGACAGGATAAAGGTTTATCCATTTTAGATGTCATTAGAATATCAGTAGCCTTTTCAGTACCTCCCTCTATTGTGTCATCCCAGGTACCTCCCCCGTTATGGGGGAGGTTGTTCTTGTTATCCCATAAAAGAGTCTTGCTGTCTAATGCTCAGTGCTGGACTCTTTGAGAGAATAGTCTCGTCCAGCCCTGGGACCAAACATGAATCCATTGGTCCCAGTATCTCTCTCTCCATTTAATAAACTATTGAATTGGTCTCTAATCTCTGTCTTGCTCAGTTTCTCTGGCATTACAAGAATAGCATTCCAGACATGGGGGCTTCAGGATATTAGTAGATATTATTCCAGAGCTAAAGTCCAGCAAGCAGGTGAGGCAAAGTTGTCATAACAACAATTCTTTATGCTCACTCTAGGGATGATCTCAGCCACAGCAAAATCCAAGAATTATTTCTGTTCAGGAAAACCTATTGAATTAAACTTATCTCATTGCTGCTGACACCCCTCATTGCCAGGACTATAGTTCACTACATAGCCATAGGCGTAAGTTTTGAGATCTCCCTACATTGCCTCAGGTTTCCCACCTCTAGGGGCAGGGCACTGGCACTTACTTGCAAGCCATTCTCATTACTTTGAAATTAAATTTGTTTCATTTCTGACTTTCCTATCTCTGGCCTGCTTTATTTGGCTTAGGCCACCTACAGGTTAGAGACAGATTCCATTCTGGTTGATAGGGAAGAGCTAAATGCTACAGAGTTCAGTGTCATTATTTTGAAGACTATGCAACAGAGATTAAGGTATATGAAGAATGGAATTGGGGGCTACATTGTGAAGGATTTTGAATGCCAAAATGAGAATTTTGTGTCAAATGCTAGAGGCAAAAGGGAGTGACTAGAATTTATTGAATTAAGGTGGAGATATGTTTGATGTTGTCAGAAATATGCTTTAGGCAAATCATGTTGGTGGCTGAATGGGGTGAGAACTTGAGTCAGGAAGACCTTTCAGTAGTCTGTTGTTTGTCCTTCATTCTTGGAAATGGCCATGACATCGGGATATGATGATATGAAATGGAAATGAATTAGATTGAAGTATGAAGGCAGTACAAAGTCACCAGCCTCACTTTTTTCTCCTGAGCCATCTGGGTTCAATGGCAAGATAAAGAACAGGAAGACTGGAGATGATCCTGCAAACAGTGGGAGATCTAGGTCTTTTTAAGTTAATGTCTTTAATAGGTGTCAGTTTGACTGAGGTAATGCCCAACAAATAATTATGGTATGGGGAGAAATGAGGCAGAGAATGGCCTCTTCTACTTAGTTTAAAAAAAAAAATCAATCTGGAACAGAAATGCCATTCAGATTTCTGGCCAAAACAAAAATAATTGCTACTTACCTTCATTATGAGACAATTGGGGTCCAAATGAATGGAATAGAATCAGTATTAATATATCAGATTATTTTAAAGACATATATGCAAATTTTTTTTAATATCATAGCAAACATTATGAGCAAACTTTTCTTATAAATGAGATATATAGACAATTTTTTTTTTTGGTTTGTTTCCCTCAATATGAGGTCATCCATACCCAAAATCTTTCTAAAGAAAATTTTTGAGGTCCTATCTAAATTGATTTTGTTATATAACTACAGACATTTTTATCATTTTTCAATATTATTCAATTTCGTGAACAAAGAAATTGTTCAAAAATTAAATAGAGTTTAATAATGTCTTTTGCTTACAAAAGAGTATGACATAGTTCAATTCAAAAGATTGCTGGATGAGGCAACAGAATATCAGGGAAAAATCTCCACCCCATAATATGAACTGCAGCAAGTTGTTTTTCCTTTCTAGGCCTCAAATTAAAGACTTAGTCTAGATAATTTCCAAGGTCTTTCCCACCCTTATTTGGCACTATTCAGTGGATGAGTACTGAATTTGATATCATGGATTCATGTCTTCCTTCCCCTATTTATTACCCTTGAAATTTTGGACAATTATTTGATGTATAAACTAGATGGTCTCAAAGCTCTTTCCTCTAAATGTATGTTCTCAATAATTAAAGCACATCTTAAAATTTATTGAAATTATAGTAAACTAATACTTATGTTTTGATGGGAACCATGTCTTAGCTATCACAAAATACTGACAATTTGAATTATATTTCTGTCATTTAAAAACAAGTATTGCTTATATTAATGTGCATTAAATATGCTTTCCTAAAATCCTATATTTTTAGATATTTTTAGCATATTGCTTGATAAGTACTCCTCTCCTAAATGTATTGTGGATTGTATTGTCAGTCTATTTTCAGGTAGATGGAAAGGTTATCAAATGTAAAACTGACCTTTAGAAATGCTAATATCATGATTGAGTGGCAGACAAGAGGACAACAAAGACAAGGAGCATGATGAAGTCATAATAATAATTCACATTTATTCATCACTTCAAAATTCACAAAGTGTTTTCCTCCTTAAAAAAAAGGAAAAAAAAATGTGAAGGAAATAAAGTATTTACCCAAAAGCTGTAGAAGAAAAAATACCGAGACTTAGAAAACCAGTTTGACTAAAGTCACTTGACTAGCATCACACAGGAAACTTAAACTCTATCTTTCTAACTGTTAAGTCAGGATTATTTTCTTTGCTTCTTCATTTAATCTCTCTTGACATAGTGAACTAAGGAGAAAGCATGATAAAGATGGAAAGGGCAATTAAGTAACCATGAAAAGAAGGATAATACTACATTAAAATTAGAATCTGCCTTTAGAAAGGTTATCAAGTGAAAGCTGGGAAGACCCTTGGTGAAGGAGTTTGAGATTGGGGATTCCTTTTAAAGAAACTCATTTTCATGTAGACACTGCTCAATACTTCGGATATGAGGTGATTTTGGAAGACAATACCATTCATCTTGACCTATTTCTTGTCACTGGATTACAGAGAGGATAAAGCTGATGATATTGTATAGTTTTGCCTCGACTTAAATCCAATTCAGTTTCAAGTCAAGACATAACCCTTCTGATGCCATTAATTCTCTGAGAACAAAAATTGAACAATAATCTGTGAGGTGATTTTACCTCAAATCGGCAGGATTCATTACCTAGTCTCTGACCTTCTGACCAAGACCAATATCTTTCTTGATCCAGAAGTATCTGAATCCAACAGGCAACCAAACAGTGAGCTATCATATTTCCAGTAACCTTGGAGCCATCTTTGACTCCTCAATTTTCACAACTCATACATCTAAACAGTTGTCAAGTTTGATTAGTTCTACCTCAACAATATCTCTTGCATCTGTCTTCTTCTATAAATGTATCACTTTAACTACCACAATTTATAACCTCATCAGCTATCTCCTTCATTCTCACAATTTCCTCCTAATAGATATCCTTTGGGTATTTTTTGACTTTAAAACTGTTCTTACAGCTATCAAATGCTTTTCCCAAAGCATAGATCTGATCATGTCCCTTCCCTGTTCAGTAAACTCCAATGGCTACCTATTACCTCTAGGATTAAACACAATCTCCTCCTAACTTTTATAATTTGGCTCCATTCTGTCTCTGCTGATTTATTATGTACAGGATGTCACAAAAGTCTTAGGATTGTTTTAAAACTAAACTTTACGAGCTTAAAATACTGCAAACCTTACAGTGCACACACACACACACACACACACACACACATTCCAAAACCACCACCACCAACAACAATCTATTGCTATTTTTCTTTTCTTTCTTTCTTTTTTTAATGGATATTAGGGGCACATGAACAAACTATGCTAGTTTACAAATGTGCTAAGACTGTTGAGACTGTATTATTGCTCTTCAAGTAAACCTTGGTTCAATCAGGTTCTCCTCCTTGTTTTTTAAACAAGATATTTTAACTCTTTTCTTTCCTACTCTCTCCTTATATCAGCCTTTAAGGATCCCTCAATACTTTGAAAGCGTGAAAGCCTTTTCTCACCTCAAAACATTTAGTAAAGGCTTCTACTGTACCACCATGCCATTGCATTATACATCTTTCTCTCTGTCTCTCTGTCTCTCTCTCTATATATATGTATATTTAATATCTATAAATACAGATGTATTTATGTATGTGTGCATTTTATGTGTATATTGTCTCCTTTGATAAATATTGAGCTAGAAAGTATCCAATCCTTTCCTTTTAGAAGTGAAGTGGGGATGGGAGATAAGTAATTTGCCAGAGTTTACAAATATATAGATATATAGACATATGCATATATCTATATCTATATCTATAGTTAAATTTCAGAAACAGGAATTGAACGTAAGTCCTCTGATTCCACACCAGGGCTTTTTCTACCATGCTATTATCATACATAATCTTAGTAGTCAGAGCCCTTCCATTTATTGTATTCTCAAAACATGGGACTGTTCCTGGCAAATAGTATAAACTTGAATGCTTTTAAAATTCTTTCTTTCTTTAATTAAATTTATGAAATAAAGTATTTCCATAACATTGTATGATTTTTAAAAACATGATTGCACACAAAACTACAAATCTATTAAATACAATTTGATTTTCCTTTTAAATATATAAGAAGTTATCATATTTTTTCCATCTCCCCTTACTTGCCAGCCTAGAGATGACTACATTAGACATAAAAATGTGTGTAAAATCCTTCTATAAATATTTGTTAATATGAGATATAAATAAGAAAGTAATTCATCTAAGGTTACACAGCCACTAAGAAATGGATCTGGGACTGGATGAAGTTCTTCTTCAAATTCAAATCCAAGTACTCTTCTTAATAAGATATTATGAGAGTCTCTACTTGCTACTGCTACTTCTGTTCTCTCTGTGATCAAGATTATTTAAAAAATCCTGTCTTCTTGATCATCCCTTCCTTATGTGAGGTATGTAAACTTGACTCCTTAACTATGAAGCTGTATGTTACAGTTGTAGGTGCTCCCTATTCAATACCCTTAAATCTATTTTTATGTTACTGTAATCACACATAAAAATTATTGTGGGTCATTTTTAAGGAGCATTTTTCAATTAGAAATGAATTTTCACCTGGACCTTATCAGATGAGACTTGTTTTCAGTAGGACTAGTATTAAAAGATAAATTATGTGACTCATGGGAGCTTTACATTAAAAACCTATGGAATTTGATAATTTTTAAACCAATAAAATTGTATAATATATATTATGTGTATATATGTATATATATATATATACATACATATATATATATATGTTATATAATTTACATATGTGTTGCATTTTTTTCCCAATCTCCTGACTTTCTTAAATAATTGAATAAAAACAAAAACAAACAAGAAAAAAAAACTGAATTCAGAGGCAATGCTCTAATCACTGTATTATCCAACAGTTCCTGTGTGATCTAGTTTACTCTGGTTTTCTTATATTTTTCCACTGAAGCCTGTAATAAAAATTTAGTTATATGTTTTTAATTTTCTATGTCAATTTCATAGTCCTTCAATAAGATATTTTTCATTTGAAAAGTTTTATTTTTTATTTTGTTTTTGTATTTTATTTTAGTATGTATTCAGTTCTGCATTTGGGGGGTATATTTTTGTGTAGGAAATATTTTCATTAAAAAATAGTGGGATAAAGTGAATGAATGGTCTTAAGAAGACCTTGGTTCCAATTTCAATTCAGACATTTACTAGATACATGATTATTCGAATGCCTTTTAACTTCCCTTGAGCTTCAATTTTCTTATCTAGTAAATGGGGGATATCTCCTTCAATTTGCTGTTCTAAAAATTGAAGTGACCCACAGCATCAGATTGGCTATGATGACAGCAAAAGATTATTAGAACTGTTGGAGGGGATATAGGAAAACAGGGACACTAATGTCTTGTTGATGTTGGTTGATGAAATGATCCAACCATGGAAAACAATTTGGAACTATGATCAAAGAGTTATTAGACTGTGCATATCCTTTGATTCAGCAGTATCTCTACTGAGTCTGTATCCCAAAGAGATCATAAAAGGGGAGAAGGGATTTACATGTGCAAAAAGATTTGTAGTAATCCTTTTAGTAGTGGCAAGGAATTGGAAATTGAGTGGATGCCCATAAGTAGGGTTATGACTGAATGAGTTATGGTATATGAATGTAATGTAATATTATTGTTCTATAAGAAATGATGAGAAGGCTGATTTCAGAAAAGCCTGGAAAGACTTACATGAACTGATATTAATTGAAGTGAATAGAAACAAGAAAACATTGTACATAGCAACAATAAGATTATATGATGATCAATGGACATGGATCTTTTCAACAATAAGATGATTCAGGTCAATTTCAACAGAATTATGATAAAGAGATGGAGAGAGCTATCTGTATCCAGAAAGAGGAGTATGAAAACTGAATGTGAATCAAAGCATAGTATCTTCATATTTTGGTATTTGTATGAATGTTTTTTTTCTTTCTTATATCTTTCCCCTTTGATCTATTTTTTCTTGAGCAGCATGATGAATATGGGAATATGTTTAGAAGAATTGAATGTTTGATTTATACTGTATTGCTTGCTATCTTGTTGGGGAGAAGAGTGAGAAAAAATTGGAACACAAAGTGGCGAAGCTGAATGCTGAAACTATCTTTGCATTTATTTGGAAAAATAAAATGCTACTAAAAAAAGTGTTCAAATAATTTGCCTAAGTCTCACACAGATAGTACAACTTTAAAACCCAGGTTCTTTGACTCTAAATCCAGGGTCTAATAGACTGTACCAAACTGTATCACTAATGTGTGGATGTCTTCTTCCTGAAAATGAAACTAGGTAGAATTTGAACAGAAGTAGAATATGAACACCCTGTCTATTTTATGTGAAGACATTGGTGCCCACTAACATGAAAGAATCTGTTTAATGTCACAAAGCTGAGTAGGAGCAGTTCTGGGATTTGAAGCAGGTTTTCAGTTTTCAGGTCCTCTACTCCATACAACTATAGCAGCATAGTGAGATATATGGATATTGACTATGCTTTCTCCTACAACATCCCACAAAGACCCAATATCCCAGTCACTTATATAGTTATATCTATTCCATCCCCCTTCACACCTGTTTCCATTGCTTCTCATGAGTATCAAAAATGTCAGAACTGAATTGACATTCTTCCTACTTCCTCTGCCTACACCCTGGGGGATGTGCCAGTAAGCCTTGTAATAACCAGAAGGTGCTAATGATGCTAATCAGCATTATAGTGATGTAATGAAAACAAAAAATGGAGGAAGATTATGTATGGAGCATACACAAACTACATAATCGATCATTACTCAATTCTGACAGCCAAGATTTTGGAGCACAACTTTCAATTCAAGTAGTCAGTGCTCAGAAAGAAAATTGGAAGTGTTTAATATCATTCAGAAAATTTGTGTCCTCAAATCACATTTTTTTTTTCTAATTGCAACTCTTGCTTTGCAGAACAGCAATTAGAAAATTACATATGCTGAGAGAGAAGGCCCAGAAAAGGTCCTTGGATTCTGGTTCATCATAGTTAATGAAGTCACACAGTCTGCTTTAACTTATTAGGAGTTTTGAACAGAGAACAGTTGAATAGTAGCAGCCATTCAAAATGAAATAACAGAAAGGCAGAGAGGACTTTGATAGATATGTTTTAAGGAGTAATATTTTTTCACCTGTTCATGTGGTGAACATCTGTGGTTTGTTGGCAAATTCACTTTTTCACTGTAAAAAAACCTCAGAGGTTCAAAGCCCTATCTTCTCTTGTATCACTTCCTTTGAAGTTTTCCTCTGAACCTTTTAAGCCATGGGTAGCCAAATAGTTTTGGTATGTGGGCTTTAGAATGATTCTAAACTGAGTATTGGGACTAAGGATTTACTGTGTATTTGTGTTCCTCTTCTGTACACGTGTCAGTATTGTTGACCAGGTACCTGTATTGCTGTTCCATCAGCAAAATTCTTCTTTTCAGAGTCAAATAATTTAGCTACTTTGGTCTAACATTGCATTTTCCCTCCATGTATATGACAATGTAGCTCAAAAATTCCGATAAATTGCTTTAATAGAGGATAATTGACAGGATGGTAATTGAATGCAAACATAATAAATTAGAAAAAAATAGATAATCTGTCTTTCCTTGTGCTGATACAGAATATATAGGTATAGATTAGATAGATAGATAGCCATTTTATATATGTATCACCACTAGTACATACAATACACGGCATATCATATATACTTAATAAATGTTTTTTTGGTTGCTTGATTGGTAGAGAGATATTGAGTTTCAGATTTGAATAGGTTTCTGAAGTCTAATCTTGTAATTTTTCAGGTCTTAAATGACAATTAAGGATGCCCTCACTCTAGACAAAGATACAAGTAGAGCTGAGGCCTCCTTATTTTTGACTGAATATTATTTTTAACACACTATATACTAACTTATTATCTAGTACAATGGTGTAAACTCATATAGAAATTGGGGACCATTAAACATCATGGAAGAGTTCTTGAGATTGTATATCGACTTAGAAAACCACATATAAACATTATTTTTGGGGTTGTGTTGTTGTTGTTTGTTTTTGTGTTTTTATTTATTTTGTTAAACGTTTCTCAATTTGTTAAACATTTTGTAAAGCACTGGGGTTAGGGATTGAGAGTCAGAGAAAGAACAATTGCATTTTTAATCTTAGATATAGTGATTTATTTATTTCAGCTGAATCAATAAGCATTTGTTAGCACCTATTAGGTGCTTGATGCTACATTAAACACTATGTGCTAATTGAAGAAACTTAAACTATCTTCCCTGGAGTTAGTAATATATAGTTTTACCAATCAGTCTCATAGAAGGACTTTGTTTTACGAAACTGATAAAAAAAATTCCCTTTATTCAAAATGTGTCATGAAATATGATAATAATGGTTATTATTAATAAGAACATAAAAAACCACATTGATTTTCTGTACATCATCAAAACCATTGCAGAAACTTTTGGCTCATAATCCTGTCCACATAGTCACTATGTTGGAGGTTAATATTTCTAAGCAGCAGTCATTTTTACTAATTTACTGAATAGCTTTTCACATTATCAAATGGTTTTGTTTATCATACCTGTCAATAAAACTTCAGGCAACATATATTATAACTTTTAGATTATACTTAATATTTTCCCTCCTTCATGTTTTACCCTTGTAAAGAACACACTTGGGAATTTTCCCAAGGTTTATTTATTTCGATCTTCTATATATTCCTAGTTACAATTTTCCTATTTTCCATAAAAGTTCTTTCTTGGAATTTTTCCTAAATGGTTATTCTCTAATATTCCTTTTTTTACCTTCCTTTAATAGAAATGTCAATTCTATAATTGTAAAATTGGAGAGGGATGATCATATCTCAGTTAAATAGTATGATTATTGTATATATAAGGCCAAAAATTGAACTCATAACATTTATACTAGAAAGACATAGAGAATTTCTCATTCAATGTTCATTTTTTAATATGTGATTGGATATTGTTATTGTTCATTTGTTTTTAATTTTGAAGATGTTTTGCATTGAGTCTTAATGGTGCTTATTCAACATCATCATATATCTTAATTCCATTTAATTTTATATATATATATATATATATATATATACATATATATATATGTATATATATATATATATATATATATATATATACATCCCTGTATATGTGTATGTATATTTATGCATACATATATATATATACATACATGGGAATGTGTTCAAAGCATTGTTCCATGTTATGGGTGTAGATTCAACTTTAAAGTGTGTTTTACACAAACATACACACACATAACACTATATATCTTCTATCAGGGAAGACAAAAGATAAATTGTCAAGGGTGGATAGAGAGATAGATAGATGCATACATATATACACACATGCATATATATATACACACATGCATACATATTATATATATATATAAATTCATAGAAACATGAAGAAAATAAGGACAGGCACTAGCAGTGAAGTGAAATGATTTTGGTGATGAATTTCAGTCGTTTTTTATGGGGAAGTGTATTTGACTTTTAGGGAAAAAATACTAAATCAAAATTGGATATGAGGTGGGAGACCATGTTGTATAATTCAAGACGTTGATAAGAGATGAATTATAAAGGATCAGAAGTCATGAAAGTGCTTTTCTTTATTTTTATATTTTATTTTGAAGAAACAGAATAAGAGAAAAGAAAAACAGAAAAGCAATACAAAACAAAATGGAACAAAATAAAAGAGAACATTCTCATAATGCCTAGCAGACCAATAGGGAGCATTCAAAATACATAAGAACAAATATGAATTTAAGAAAAAATATATATATATATATAAATAGAGGAAATTATATTCTTGAGTGTCCATCTTTTCTTTACTTCCTTGTAAATTAGTCTTTTGTTCTCTGAAGTGAACCTTTTTTACATTTTTCTTTTTCTCCCTTTTATCCCCCCCCATCATTCCCAATCAACATTTAAGAAAAATATATATTTATATATACATATATAGGTATATATACATACATATACAAACTCACACAGACATGGCCTAGATACACACACATGTCTTTCCTATCTCTGCTGACTCCTTCATTAAATTCTGCTCCATAACTTGGCTTACTATTACTTAACCTCTCCCTACCCAGGGAGAGTGCTTTTTTTCCTTGGCTTATAAATTGGCTCTCAGGTAAGGCAGTGTGGAGAGCCATAAATGTTTGGAGCAATTGCAATATCATTTGAAGGACAACACTTGATCTGATTTCTACATTTCAGAAGTTTTCTGATTTCTTATATTGCCAAATAATATAAAATAATATTTTCATGACTCTTCTCATTCTTTATATTTATTTGAATATCTTTTCCCACCCACCACAAATATAATACAGTTTTCTTGAAAGCAGTAATTATGTCATTTAAAAATATTATATCCCGGTCTAGCTTTCCACATAAAAGTTAAAATGAATTGAATTTGTATATCTGGACTCTTCTATGCTTGTTTGAATACATCAGTTTCATTACATGCCTCATATGGTCTGTACTTTTCTCCTGCTTTTTTCTCTTAGTAATTTTTATTACATTAATTCCCACAAATCCCCACCTTTTCCCCTCTCAATCTTTATTCTGTGTCCTCAAAGGCACAGTATCTTTTGCTTCTGCTGCTGGGACCCCAAGTAGCCATGATCCTAACTTAATTGTTTGGAAAGATTCTAATGCCTTTCCCTTGTTGACATTAAGCACCAGTTTTTCTTGTGAACAGATTTCCTGAGGTTTTGGGCAGAGAGCAAGAATGTTAGTTGAATCATTATAACTAACAATCCCCTGAATTTCAAGAATCAGTTACCCAGAATTCATGGCAAGCATCATGCATTTTTCTTCTTAATCTTTGTGCTTTACAGAATAGATTCTTGTCAATGATTACTGGGGAGAAAATCATTCAGCAAGAGTAAAACTTTTGTTGCATTATCCTCTCTAAAAGCCTACAACTTTCCAAGTTCTTGGTTCATTGCTTAAAAATATCAAACTGCAAAGATGCACTTCTAGAAATTACAAGTAATTTGTGCATCAAACAACATGTACAATGGTTCTATGCAGTAAATTGGGAGCAGCTGCCTATGCCTCCCATTACAGCTGGGTACAAAGTATATAATTTATGTTTTCTGCCATAGTAAGTGGGAAGGATTTTTAAAAATGTGTTCATGCCTCTATAAAGAGTCTTTTCCTGTTTCTGCCATTGTAAAACCCAAAGAGGCTGAATTTTGCTATTATGTTAAATGTTAATTCATTTTATTGTACTTGTATGTCCTCACAAAGAACTCTGACTCCTGACCTCATATTTCACTGGTAATAAAGTGATAGAATATATGCTTAAGATTTTTCATTGTTTGATGAATTCAATTTATGTTAAAATCATAAATAAGAAATAAAATAGTCATTATTAGAAGTCATCATTCATTATAAATTCTATAGATAACGGGTATCATTGTAATAAATGTTATAGGATTTTATGCAAGTAGTTGATAAAGTGAAAAGCATCATTGTTTGATTTTCTCTCTCTACTTCTTATACCTCTACCTTCTGAGGTCCTTAATAAAGAAGCAGTATAAAACAACTTTAAATATTAATCATTTCTCAGCTTGTGTATATAATTGAATGGATCAAAGGCTAGAAGATAATTATAAGCAACAAAATAATCATACAGAATGAGAAATTCTAAAAAGGTCTGGCTTGATTCAAAATCCATTTTGTTTTTAGTCTTGCTGAACTCTGATTTTTTCATTCTACAATGAAAAGAATAAAAATATCATATCAAAATTTAGCTAAACATCATCTACAACAGAAAGAATATATCAATGACTCTAAAGCCCTTTACATGGAGTTGATATAGGTCAATTCCTTTGATCCTATGATCAAGTTTTAAGATTGGAGGTGCTGGTGGTGGGGAAATCTTTGAACATTTACTTCCCCCTAAATGCTGAATCTGTGTAAACAAATTGAGTTTTGAGCTTTTTAAAAAGCCTGCCTTCAAGTCATGAAGCTTCACCCTTTGAAAAATAGGTTTGAACAATAGGTGAGGAGGGAATTTTTGTTTTGCAGGATTTGCTGTTCTAATTTGTATAACAGTTTCAACAACTAAAAACAAAATATATTAAATTCTGGGAACTATAGACCCAGAAGCAAAGAATAAATCAAGTAGATATGACCTTCATGAAACAAGCTCATGTTTGAAGCTAAATCAGTAAACCTAAAATGTAGCTGGAAGAGGAAACTTTCAGATAAAACACATTTTCATGCTTTAATCCTTTCAAAACATGCTGAGAGTCTATCAAAATTGACCTTCCCTACTGTAGATTAAAATCTGGGGAAACTGTTGATGGCTTAAGGAAAGCTTACAATGGATTTACTTTATACTTTTAAAATAAGCAATTAACACAGGGAATTCACATTTCATTAAATTTTTCAGGTATATGCTATGGAATGTGAATACATATTTTTTTAATAGTTACATACAGACATTAATATTGAGTTTTAGGCTTTGTTTGCCTTAAAACTAAGTATAATGGTCTCTTCTAATGTTAATAACACTTTCCTCCCAATGCTGTAACAGTATAATATTAAAAGTTGTTCTTGAGATCACCCCAAATATTGGCTACATAGATCTATCATGCTGCCTTTGGCTAACATTCATCTAGGTATGAGTACCAGGAATTAGCCATAGAGGGTTGGTACTCATTTTTAACCCTAATTGCTGTAAAACGTCTCTTCCCCACAGATTGATGGGGATTTTTTCAACTATAAAAGGAGTAAAAACTCCTGTTTTACCTTCAAAAGTCCATCTCATAGGGGCAGCACTAACTTCAGCTGCTATTGATCCTCCTACGCCAGACATGTAAGTGTCTGCTTTAATCTTTGGCCAGTGACTGGGCCAGCTGGCACCTCTAATGCAGTCCGTCTGCACAGTGTCTACCAATCCTTCCAATGGAAGGCCATTTATATGATTGTGAGCATAGGTCGGTCAGTTGTTCACTGCTGTCCAGTAAACTGCTGGATTTTGTGATCTGGAATCAGAATCTGGGTGACTATCCAGGCTATTATTAGGATTCTGTAGAGTAAACCTGATGCTACTATTTCTCCTGGGTGATAAGTCACAATTGTCTGCCTGTATTGGTGACTGGGATATTACTACACATTCCCCGTTTCCCACATCGGTATGTGGATGGACACTGTTTTGTACGTACTCTCAGGAGGTAAAATGGTCAAGCCTACTGTGCCTGGAGGCAAAGGGATCCATAGGCTGGAAGGAACAGATTTCACCTCTCCAGGGGGTATCTCGTTGTCTCAGCTGCATACAACTCTATTCTCCCTAATTGTAATCCCTTTCTTCCATCAGGTTGCTTCCTGGCTGATTGATTGTGTAATCCCTTTCTGCCATCATATGGCTTCCTGGATGATTGGTCTATTGGGGTATTGGCCGTCTAGGCACTCTGGGTGCACCATTGGCTGCCATCATGCCCCAGGTTTTTGCCTGGGGCCCTGGGGCTGGGCCCCTCATCCCTTTCCCTGAACCTGTCTACATTCTGAGGCCCAATGGAAGCCTCTGTTGCATTTTGGACATGGGATACTGGGTTTGTTCTCCACCCTGCTTTCCACTCTGCCTCTATACCAACATTGAGCTTTCAGATGCCCTACTTTACCACACTGAAAGCATTAACATGTTCTCTAGAAGTCCCTTGCTGGAGGGACCCTGTCTACCATGTTGGGATCTTGGGAAGCTGCATCATAGTCTGGCTATAAAAGGCATTTGTGCCACTGTGGCACAGCGTCTTATGAACTCCTCTAAAGGAGCATCCTTGGGCAGTCCTAGTATAATCCTTCTGCACACCTCATTGGCATTTTCCTTAGCAAGTTGCCTTATTAAAACATCTGTTGTTGGTTTCCCCATTAGTTCTTGTGATAGCAGTCTGCAAACGTCCCAAAGTCAACCAAAGGGCTCATCTGGCCCTTGCATTATTTTTTGAACCTCACCTTTATCATTTATTGTGAATCAAATCCCACGCTTTGATAGCATTAGCAGCAATTTGCTCATATGCTGCTACTGAATAATTAACCTCTGCTGTGACGTCTGCATTGGACCTATACCTTGTGTAGGTCATAGGTGATCCAGCATGAACAGCATTTTGACTATTTTGTTGGGCTTCATCCTGGAGCTCACTATATTCAGAAAGCCACATGTAATTTTGTCCAGGTTCTAGGCATACCCTTCTATAGATTTCCAGTCATCAGGAGTCAAGACTTAAAGCCAAAATTCTGTAACAGCATCTTAACATAAGCTGATGTAGCCCCATAATTAGTGCAGGCCTTTTAAAATCTTTTAATGATTTCTACGTTAAAAGGAGCATATCTTCGACTTTGTTGACCTGAGGCATTAGACTGGGAAATTACAGGAAACATAAGTGGTTGAAGCTCCCGGATGTCCACACCCTTTTCTTTGGCCTTCATTAAGCCCTCTTGAAGCCTGCTCAGGGTTGGTCCCCTCACTGCCCCCCACTGCCCTCCTCCCTC
This sequence comes from Sarcophilus harrisii, assembly GCF_902635505.1. Taxonomy (NCBI): domain Eukaryota; kingdom Metazoa; phylum Chordata; class Mammalia; order Dasyuromorphia; family Dasyuridae; genus Sarcophilus; species Sarcophilus harrisii. Next base: position 210,721,996 of record NC_045429.1, read on the forward strand.
CATCCCCGAGGGGTGGAGTTGGTGGAGAGAGTCAATCACTTGCTCCTGGGGTGGGGCTGAAGCTGCCTCCTGAGGGAAGGTCACCACACCCTTGCTCATAAGTCTCCATGCCCTGTGGGATATGGTCATTAATCTCTTCATTGTCTTCCTCCTTAATATCATGGCTAATTTGAGGAGGGAAGGAGCCAAGGGTTTTCTTTCTTCTAAGTTCTTAGTGCTAACTGAAATACATTGTATAAATAAAATGCCTCCATGGAAATTGAATGAGGGACCATATTCTCTGAAATGTATGAGCATCTCTTGTCAACCGGGACCGAGTTATCTCGAGAATCTGCTCCTCCTCTACGATCAAGGGAGATGCAGTTTAATATACCCACAAATCTCGCTATCTGTTCCCAAGTTATAAGTAACCCATGTATTTCTGTCAACAATCATGCTTTCCATAGCACCACTCTTGGGTGGGGTTGGGGCAGGGATGAAGAGTCTTTAGCTAGCATTTGTCCCATTTTAGCCAAAAAAAAAAAATTACTGGTTTAGTTGTTAAGAAAATAAGTTCCTTATTTGTCTATTAACAATACTCACCCAAGTTCCTGGTCACGGAGACTTCTTCAGTCCTTGGTTCCCACGTTGGGCGCCAAATGTGAAGATCGTGTATTTTTAAATCAACAGGAGTCAGGAATTCAGGTTAGGGAAAATCGTCAGTCTTTATTCTCAGTGAAGGATCGGAGGTGGAAGAGAATCGGCGATAGCAATGTGTGCAGCTGAGTCAAGAAGCTGAGCTCGACCAGCAGCCACACAACCAGCACTTGGAGTCTCGAACCCAGCCCAATCTCCCCACTTGTCTTCCTCGCTCTCTCTCTGCCTCCACAACACAACAGGACTTGCAAGGAGAGTGGGCAGGGACCATTCTTTATCCAATCATGTATATTAATAGAGTATAGCCCAATTACTATCTAGCCTCATGTACTTGGGACCTCAGTGCATCAGCTCAAACCTCAGCCCATTACATATATATATATATATATATATATATATATATATATATATATATATATATATATATATATATGTATGCATGTATATAACTGTAAAGTACAATAAATTAAAGCAAAAAGGAACTATGCCTTATTTAGCATTTGTTATATAAAATATTTTATTTCTTATTTAAATAAACAAAAAAAAATTGATTGTTTCAGTGTAAGAAACTTCCTCTGTGGTAATATCATCCTCTCCAACACCAATCTCTACAACTCTTTAATTTGGTCGATAAGTCCCCTGAATTTGCTGAGGCACATACATGACAAGTGATTTGCCCCATGGAGCCAATCATAAGTACCAGTCAGAGGTTGCTTTTGCATTCAAATTTTTGTAACTCTAAGTTCAATCCTACACAGTGCTACCTCTATGTTTAATTGTCATAATTTATTATTTCTGTTATGATCGCATTTTAGATTTCTTTTTTTTTTAGTAAACAGGTGACCTTCTAGAAGGTATGCATGATGAAATTCAGAGTGCAAATTTTTCTGCAAAGTAAATGTATGATATTTTATACCCATAAAGAGATATTTAAAATTTTGATATAGAGTCAATAAGTATAATTTCAATTTATCATTTTAAAATATGCACAATCAATATGACATGAAATTCATTTAAACCTCTTAGTAGCAGTTTCCTAATTTCTAAAATGGGATTACAATAACTTTAGTAAAAGTAAAAAATTATATTTCTACATATATAATCTTGAGACACTAATAAAATACATGTAAAGTGATTTTTGAACTTTAAGTGCTATTATTCTTACTGTCCACATCATTATTTAAAATTATTACCTTGATACTATAAAAGATCACTAATTTTGTTGGTGCTATAATACTCTCCACAGCCCCATAAAGCAACTTTTCCATTCATTTCATGAAATTTGCACACCATGCCCCATCCTTAATGTTCAGTGGCATTATGATGAGCCTCTTTACATATAACTAGGTTGGACTTGGACCAAATAAACATAATCCATTTCCAGATTAACACTTAATGCCTTTTTAAATTGGAAGGACCTTTCAGTGCTTCAATTCATGAGCATTACTTTCAAAAACTTAAGGTCATCAATGCAGTCATAAACATGAAGCACTTATGTGAAGGAAATTCAGTTATGTGTGTATTATAAAGAGAATTTAAAAAAAATTCAAAATTGCTATTTAAGAACTCAGAAAAAAGCATGTTATTCTTTTTTTTTTTAATACTGAATGTAAATTGTTAATAAATTCTAGAAGATTTGGTTTATAGAACATTTGATTGATTTATTTGGCCTTTGGAAGGAAAATAAAATTTACTCAACATCTTTCAGGCAATACCTCACCAGGCTTATTCCTGATGTTTGATATTTACTAATTACCAATTTCTATGGTAAGAACTACATCCAAACCAATGTCATCAGAATTTCTTTGCCCATCCCCACCTCCAACTAAAAACAAAAACAAAACTACAAATCCTAATCTTTAAATTATGTGGAGGCAAGTTGGTAAAAGCCATATGGTTCTCTTTGAACAAGTTTCAGTAAATATCCTGAAAATGTATCTTACTGGCCTAGTTTTGCTCCCTGGCATAATTTTAATCAGAGGGGAGGCCTTAGGGAAAGAGCTTTTAAAGAACAAATCATATTTTTGTCTTGGAATCTGTCTCCTCGTCTTTGTCCTAATCCTAAAGAAATTGATGCTAATATACTTCTGAAGGTTGAGTGCAAATTTAGATCATTTTGCTGTTCTAGCCTAATCTTATTGTTTGTCATCCTTCTAGGTGAATGTGAGTCCCTGGTGGTTTCAGGAAATTGAAATAGTGAAATAATACTTATTGAAAAAAAAAAAAAGATTGCTACTTACAAAGTACTAATCTTTGGAGTTCAAACTCATTAATCTAGACCACATCCCTTTGAAATTGCAGGAATTATTTTACACCCTGATTGAATGAACAGGTTTGGAGAGGAGGGGACTGAGTGGAGATTAAGCATTGCAAGGTCACACAGTAAATCAAAGGGGAATCAAAGAAAGAACTACAAACTCATTCTCAAGTTTGCTAAGCTAATAGCCCTTCCCAAAGCTGAATCCATCAAGAGATATGTTCAGCACCATTTCATATTTATTTAACCTAGAAACTCAGTTAACTCAAATATCCCACATTTGAAGAACTACTTTTTTTCTTCTAAAATCATTAAGACAAAAAAATTAAAGTATTCCTGCCTTTTGAAGTCTTCTATTTAGGGAAACAGAGCCCATTGTAGGAAGATAACCTCATCCCAATGTGGCTTCCCTTATCCCTTTTATCATTTCTGTTGATGCTACTCTTCTGGGATTTGGGGAATGGGCACTAAGGAACAGTGGTATTTGTCACTTCAGCAGCTGTGACCATTGTAGTGACAGAAAAGACATTTGTGTTAGCAATAATTCTTTTTGATTTGGCAGGTGGGGCTTTAAAGACAGCAGCATTGCCCTGTAGCAAATGGGGCAACAGGAACAGCAGCATTGCCCATCATTACTTATTCCAGGCAGACACATAGCAGAACAAAGAATCTGAACTTAATTTATCGGGCAAAGGAGACTAATAGCAAAGATCACTTGACTCAGATTCTCCATAAACAACATTCACCAGCAGTACTTGTTTGGGCTCAGATTCAGTGATTATTAACTTGCAGAATTTAAAATAAATTTTATTCTGCTTTTGACACTTACTAACTAACTAACTAACTAACTAACTAACTATATATATATATATATATATATATATATATATATATACAAATGCTATTTGACCAAGATGACCTTTAGTTTTCTCACCTATAAAATGGTCAAAATACCAATTTAAGAAAGTTATTGGAAACTTTGGATATAAAATGCTTTGCAAATCTTCAGACCAGTATATATGAACTAGCAATGACATGATTAATATGACTATTCTTTTGATGGAGGGATGATTATTATGTAGTGGAAAGAATAGTGAAAGATTGAAATTATTTTTGGAAAAAAGTCTATTTTGAGTTTATTATCTGATACATTATCCCACCAAGAGCAACTCATTATTTGACAACTGGATAATGGATAAAACACTGAAACTAAAGTCAAAATTACCTGAATTGAAATTTTGCCACAGATCCTTTGTAGATATGGGAAAATCACCTAACTATTGTCTGCCTCAGTTTCCTCAAGTGTAAAATAAGGATAATTATATCACCTATCCCATAAGGATTATTTTAAGGATCAAATAAAATATTTATAAAGTCTTTAAGACAATCACTGGGAGATATTTTCATTTAATACATTTTTGTTTTCTTCCTTTTCTAATTGAGGGTCATTTTCTGTATAATGGGAGAACATTTGTTGGACTTAGAGAGTTATGAGAAACAAATGAGAAACTAAAATAGAATATTTCCTAAATAAAATGCTATGTAAATATCAGCAAGTATGATTGTTTTTTTCTCCAAAATATATTATTGATTTAAAGGGATATTTGAGATAATGAACAGCCCACTTCATTCTCAGTATACTAATGAAATGATTGGCCTTACATGTTCCTCTAGAAAATATTTTGTAAAATTACGCATAGTTTCCACAAGGGGAACTAAGTGAATTAGATTTGAATGGAAGGATTTGGATTTGAATACCTCCTCAGTTGATTACCAACTTTGTGATTTCGGTAGAGTAAAAATCTCTCTGAGCCTCAGTTACCTCGTTTGTAAAACAAGGAACTCTGAACTATGTGACACAAAATATCTATTCAAGTCCAAAAATCTCTTTGCCTCTGACCTTGAACTTGCATTGAGGATGGGAAAAGATGAGTAAAATGAAAAATAAAATTATATCAGTAACTTAGTGCAATGTTTATTAATAGAGAAAAAAAGGGAGAACTTCTAGAATTGGAGTTTGAGATACTGACGGCAGGTGCACAGATTTCCTATCACACATGGGGTATTCAGTGTATCTTTCTCTGTTGGTGGCTGCTAGCTCACTGTGTTTTTGGCTCTTTTAGAGAATTAGGCAAGATCACACAGCTGGCTAATAATTAGCTGCTAGGATGCAACTTCTTTTTACTGGAAGTCATTTCAGTCCACACAATGATTCATTTTAGAAAGGATGTGATATAATACCACTAATTTTGCATGAGTATTTGCATACACCATGGTTAACCCATAGGTGTAACTCACTTTGATAAGAATCTGAAGAGTTTTAAAAATCTAGGCCACATGAAGAGAAATAAAGTTTATCACTTTTAATTTTATGTCACTCATAGATTCATGACCATATCAAAAATATATATTCTCTCAATATCACATTCCTATTCCACTCATTTTTTGGATAACTCTTCTGTATCCTCCAATCCCCATTGCAGGAGGAAGTTTTTAGTAAAGCATTGTACTACTTTTTCTATAACATGAAGTCTTAGGTAGTCTGTTACTGCATTGGGAAGTTAAATGATTTACCAAGGGGCACACAAATAGTATATGTCAGACACAAGACTTTCTGGTTAAGACATTGGTTCTCCTTACCCTACTCTATGCTACTTTTCTACCTAGATCACAAACTGGAGAAAACATTTTATTTTAGTAACAGGGCAATGCTTATTATCCACAATGGATATACAGCAAAAATATTATTCCTCAAAAGGTTGCCCTTAAATGTAAGCGATATCAATCATAAGAATTTATCAACTAAAAGAGTATGCTAACTCTTTGCTTAGAACTATTAGTGTTAATTGATTTATATCCTTTCATATCCTTTTCAGTTAGGTATTTATTCAGGGTACATTTCTTGTCATTGTGCATCACAGCTATACAGGTGTCTCTAATTGGGCAATATATAGGGAGCCTCATAATATCACTAAAAATCAGGCAGGTTAAGGATGATTTCCTTGTCAATGATGATGAAATAGCAATTGTTGAAGCAATCTAATGGGAATTGCTGTGCTTTCTCTGTCTTCTCTGAAACAAATATTGTGAAATACAGTTAGCACTGAATAGAGCAGTTATATATTTCTCTAAGGAAATTTCTCTATTTCTCTAAAGGAAAGAATTGTTTAGGAAGGATGAATAGGGAATAAGATAAAGAAATAATAGTTCCAGGCTCCAGAATAAGAACTTGCTATTTGACAAAATTTGCTGGGAAAACTGAAAAACAATATTTCAGAAACTTGGCATGGAACTACATCTCACATCCCATAACAAAATAATATCAAAGTGGATATGTGATTTGGGCATAAAGGATAATACCATAATCAAAGTAGAAGAATAAAGGGTAATTTACCTATCAAATCATTGGAGAAGGGAGGAAATTTATTAAAGAACTAGAGAAAATTATACAAAGCAAAATGAACAATTTTGATTACATTCAATTAAAAAGTTTTTGCACAAAGAAAAACAAAAACAAAAAACAAGATTAAAAGGGAAGTATGAAGCTGGGAAAAATCTTTACAGCCAGTATTACTGATATAGATCTCATTTCTAAAATGTATAAAGATTTGTGTCAAATTAATAAAAATACAGGAAATTATCAAAGAAAACTGCCCCAATGTCCTAGAATCAGAAGGTTAAATAGCCATTCAAAGAATTCACTGATCACCTCCTGAGACCCCCAAATTAAAAATCGAAGGGATATTGTGGCTAAATTTCAGAACTATTAAACCAAGGTAAAAATATTAGAAGCAGCCAGAAAGAAACAATTCTAATACCAAGAAGCCACAATAAGGATTATCCAGAACCTAGCAGCTTCCACCTTAAAGGATAAAAGGGCCTGGAAATCTGATATTTCAAAAGCCAAAAATAAACTATTTTGGTGAACTGAGCATTTTATTTCAGGGAAGAAGATGGATATTCAAGGAAACAGGTGAATTCCAATTATTTCTAATTAAAAATCAGAACTGAACAAAAATTTTGACTTCCAAATATAGAAATTAAGAGAAGCATAAAAACATAAAAAGAAAAGAACTCTTGAGAACTATATCTCTTATGGGTATACATAGGGAATGCATGCATAATTTGATTTTACTGTTACAATATGAAAAAAAAAAAACTAGAGGTGGAAAGGGGATTGTACTGGAAAAAGCAAAAAGTAGAGGCAAAATGAAGGAAAGTCCATTTCATGAAGGGGTGAAAAAAAAAAACCTATTAAAATTGAGGAAAATAAGGTAGACGTTTCCAACAATGAAGAAAAAAATCAGAGCAATAATTAAGAATTATTTTGCCCAACTTTATGCCAGTAAATTTGATAACTTAGGTGTAAGGCAGGAGTACCTATAAAAAATATAGATTGTCCACATTAACAAAAAAGGAAATTAATTATTTAAATATCCCCATTTTAGAAAAGGAAATAAAACAAGTTCTTAATCACCTCTCTAAGAAAAAATCTCTAGTGCCAGATGGATTTACAAGTGAATTCAACAAAATATTTAAAGAATAATTAATTCCAATTCTACATACACTATTTGTAAAACTAGGGAAAGAAGAACTCCTATCAAATTATTTTTATGACACATATATGGTGCTGATACCTAAACACTGTGTGAATCTGACTCTCATCAGATTTGGCTCAAAGAGAGAAGCTTAAACATATTTATTTTCATAGAGAAACTTCTCTCACCTTTTAGGGAATTTGCAGGGAAAATGGAAAAGGAAAGGGGCAGACTAATAGAAGAGGAAAGAGAAATAGTAGAGGAAAGATATAACAAAAGAGGAGAGGTTATAAAGGGGGAAGAGTTCCTTGAGGCAAGTAGAGCTCAAAAGCAAAATACTGGGGAGGAGGGAAAGGGAGAAAGGAAAGGGAAAAGCATAATTTGGGGTAAATAAGATGGTGGAGAATACATAATTAGTTGAATGTGAATTAGCTGAACTCTCACATAAATTCAGCCCATAGCAGACTGGATTAAAAGCCAGAATCCTACAATATGTTGGTTATAGGAAATACATGTAAAGCAGCATGGTACATATAGAGTAAAGGTAAAAGGCTGGAACAGAATCTATTATGCTTCAGAGGTAAAATAATAATAATAATAATAAAATAAAAAATAGATAAAAATAAAAGCAGGGTTAGCCATCATGATCACAGAGCAAGAAAAAACAAAAATAGATCTAATTAAAAGAGATCAGGAAGGAAACTATATCTTGTTAAAGGGTATCATAAATAATGAAGAATTATCAATACTAAACATATTTACAAAGTGGTATAGCATCTCTATTTTTTTTTAAGGAGAATTTGAGGAGAAAGAGCAGGAAGAGGACAGTACTGAAAACACAGCTAGAAGGCATAGAGAGTTGGGCAGGAAAAGAGTTAATGTAATGGAAGATTAGTTTTATAAGAAATGATTAGCAAGAAAGGTCTGCAGATATTTATATGAACTTGTGCTAAGTAAATTGAGTAGAAGCAAAAGAACATTATATATAGCAATAAGACGACTATGTGATGATCAACTCTGATGGAGTTGGCTCTTTGCAACAAAGGTGATTCATACCAATTCCAACAGATTTGTGATGGAGAGGGTCATCTGCATTCAGCAAGAAGACCATAGGGACTTAATGTGGATCACAAAATATTATTTTCACCTTTTTTGTTTTTGTTTGCTTGTTTTTTTTCATTTTTTCCTTCTTGAATTGATTTTTCTTGGGCAGTATAATAAATGTAGAAATTTGTTTAGAAGAAATGAACATGCTTAACCTATATTGGATTACTTGTGTCTAGGGAAGGTCATTAGAGGAAGAGAGGGAAAAAATACTTTGGAACATAAGGGTTTGCAAGAGTGAATAATGAAAATTATATTTGCATGTATTTTGAAAATAAAAGGGTATTAATTTTTTAAAAAAAGGAATAAAGTATCCAGGCTTTAAATTTAAAAAAAAAAAAATGATGAGCTGGTTGATATTGGAGGAAAACATAAACAAAAATACTTGCATGAAATAATGAAGAGTGAAATGAGCAGAACCAAGAGAATCCTGTGAAAAGTAACAGAAATATTGCTTTAAAAACATCTGTGGACTTTCAGGGGTGGAGTCAAGATGACAGAGTAAAGCTAGGGAGTTGCTGGAGCTCTTCCAGAGATAAGGAAGGAAATGAGCTGGTCTCTGACTCAAAAGGCTCTCTTTGAAGAATTCAAAAAGTATCTTTAAAAAGAGTTAGAAGAAAAGGGGGAAAGGAAAGAAAAGCTTTGCAGGAGAGTTTGGAAAAGGAAACCCAGAAGTTGTCTGAAAAAAACAACTCCTTAAAAATTTTGGTGAAATGGGAAAAATATATATATATACTGAAGAAAACCACTTTTTAAAAATAGATTTGGCAAAATGGAAAAGGAAAACAACTCCTTTTTAAATTAAAGGTTTTTTTTTTCATTTTCAAAATATATACATGGGTAATTTTAAACATTCACTCTTACAAAATCTTGTGTTCTGATTTTTTTTTCCTTCCCCCACTCCCTCCCCTAGATGGCAAGTTATCCAATATATGTTACACATGTGCAATTCTTTTATACATATTTCCACAAATATGCTGAACAAGAAAAATCAAATCAAAAGGAAAAAATGAGAAAGAAAACAAAATGCAAACAAATAACAATAAAAAGGTTGAAAATACTGTGTTGTGGTCCACATTCAGTTTTCACTGTCCTCTCTCTGGGTGCAAATGGCTTTCTTCATCACAAGACCATTAATCATTTCATTGTTGATGAAAGCCATGTCCATCAGAATTGATCACTGTATAATTTTATTGTTGCCTTGTACAATAATCTCCTGGTTCTGCTCATTTCCCTTAGCATCAGTTCATGTGACTCTCTCCAGGCCTCTTTGAAATCATCCTGCTAATCATTTCTTATAGAACAATAATATTAAAAGTATCCATATACCATACCTTATTCTGCCATTCTCCAACTGAGGGACATTTAATCAGTTTCCAGTTTCTTGCCACTACAAAAAGGGCTGCCACAAACATTGTACATGTGGGTCCCTTTCCCTACTTTATGATCTCTTTAGTATACAAGCCTAGTAAAGATACTGCTGGAACAAATGGTATTCACATTTTGTAACACATATCTCCAAATTGCTCAGAATGGTTGTATAAATTCACAACTCCACCAAAAAATGTATTAGTGTCTTAATTTTCCCACATCCCCTCCAATATTCGTCATTATATTCTCCTGTCATTTTAGCTAATCTTAGAGGTATGTAGTGGCACCTCAGATTTGTCGTAATTTGCATTTCTCTGCTAAATAGTGAGTTAGAGCATCTTTTTATATGACTCCAAATGGTTCGAATTTCTTCACTTGAAAATTCTCTGTTCATATTCTTTGACCATTTATCAATTAGAGAACAGCTTAAAATCTTATAAATTTGAGTCAGTTCTCTATATATTTAAGAAAGGAGGCCTTTATCAGAACCCTTAAATGTAAAAATCTCTCCCAGTTTACTGCTTCCCTTATAATCTTGACTGAATTGGTTTTGTTTGTACAAAACCTTTTATATTTAATATAATCAAAATTATCCTTTTTGCATTGAACAATGCATTTGAATTCTTTGGGCACAAATTCCTTCCTTCACAGATCTGAGAAATAAACTATGCTTTATCCTTCTAAATTGCTTATAATATATTTATGTCTAAACCATGAACCCATTTTGATCTTATCTTGGTATAGGGTGTAAGGCACAGGTTAATGCCTAGTTTCTACCATGATTTCCAATTTTTCCAGCAGTTTTTGTCACATGATAAGTTCTTATTCCAAAGGTGGGGTGTTTGGGTTTGTCAAACACTAGATTACTATAGTCATTGACTATTTTGTCCTGTGAACCTAACCTATTCCACAGATTGACTACTTTACAAGAAAATAATTCCTTGAAAAATAGAATTGTTGAAATGGAAAAAGAAAACAAGTCCTTAGAAATGATAAGCATGCTGTTTTTCTGTATGCCTGAAAGAATTGCATGAAATTAAGCTACATGACATGAGTAGAACAAGGAGAGCATTGTACACAGTAACAATAACACTGTGCAATGATCAACTGTTAGATTTAGTTCTTCTAAGTAATACAGTGATTCAACACAATTCTAATATGCTTGGGATGTAAAATGGCATTCACATATAGTAAAATGAGTGTGGATTGATGCATACTCTTTCCACTTTTTTCATTGTTTTTTTCTCCTTTTTTTCCATTTTGTTCTGATTTTTCTTTCATAATATGATTAATATTGAAAAATGTTTAAAATGATTGTGCTTGTGTAATCTATATCAGTTTGCTCACTGTCTTGAGGAGGGAGAAGGGAATGAGAGAGGGAGGCAAAAATGGCACTCAAAATCTTACAAAAATGAATGTTGAAAACTTTTTATATGCAATTGGTGAAAATGCTATTGAGTGGAAAACAAAACAAAATATTCTCCTGATTCTGCTCACTTCACTTAACTTCATTCTTGTAATTCTTTCCTGGTTGTTTAAAAAAAATATATCTGCTCATCCATGGTGGTATTTCAGGATTGAAAAGTATACACAATTATAGAACAATAATGCTCTACCTTTGAGCATAGTTCTAAATTGCTTTCTCGAAGGGTCAAAATCAATTCACAATGCATTAGTGTTCCAATTTCCCTACATCTTCAATAGCATTAATCATTTTTCCTTCTCGGTGATATTACCCAATCTGATATATGTGAGGAAGTACTTTGGCATTGTTTTAATTTGTATTTGTATAATCAATAGTGATTTAGAAATTTTTTTTTCATATGACTATAAAAAACTTTAATTTCTCCATCTGAACACTGCCTCTTCATATTCTTTGATTCTTGAATTAGGGAATGGATTGTATCATTATACATTTGATTCCAGTTGTCTATATGTTTGAAAAATGAGACCTTTATCAGAAATATTGGCTATAAAAATTATTTCCCAATCTTATGCTTTCTTTCTAATCTTGATTGCATTCATTTGTGTGTGTGTGTATAAAAATCTTTCTTTATTTTTATTTAGTTTAATCAAAAGTATCCAGTTTGCATTTTATAATGTTGTCTTCTCTCTTATTTATCCTAAACTCTCCCCTTCTCCATAGATCCATAGATCTGACAAGTAAATGATTCTTTGCTCTCCTAATTTACTTATATTATCACTTTTTATGTGTAAATCATGTCCCAGTTGACCTTATCTGCTGTATGAGATATTGATATATACCTAATTTCTATTGTACTATTTTCCAGTTTTCCTAATTTTTGTCTTCCAAATAGTGAGTTTCTGTGCTAGAAGTTGGAGGCTTTAGATTTATCAAATTGTGTATTATTATAATCATTTTATATTGTATCTTACTATTTAATATATCCCACTGATTCATCACTCTGTTCTTTAGCCAGCACCAACTAGTATTTATTATTACTGCTTTATAATATATTTTTAACTGGAATGACTAGGCTAACTTCCTTTGCATTTTTCATCACTTATATTGATATTCTTAGATTTTTCTTCTGCCAGTTGAATTTTGTTATTATATTTTTCAAACACCATAAAATATTTTTGCCACATTTATTGTTATGACATTTTAAAGTAAATTAATTTATGTGGATTTATCATTGTTATTGTATTAGCTTAGCCTAATCACAAGCAATTAATGTTTGTAATTGTTTAAGTCTTACTGTAAAAAAGTGTTTTATAATTGTATCTATATATTTCCTAGTTTCCCTTGGCAAATAGACTCCCAAATATTTTATATTGTTTACATGTTTTTTAAAGGAAATTCCTCTTTCCATAGATTGCTGATGAGCTTTGTTGGTAAAATATAGAAATGCTGGTGATTTATGTAGGTTTATCTTATATCCTGCAACTTTGCTAAAGTTGTTAATTATATCAAGTTTTTTTAGTTCATTCTTTAGCATTCTGTAAGTATAGTGTCATATCATCTACAAAAAATATTAATTTTGTTTCCTCATTGCCTATTCCAATTCCTTCAATTTCATTTTCTTTTCAAACTGTTAAATTTTCTAGTATAATATTGAATGATAGTGGTGATTATAGGCATTCTTGTTTCACCCTGGATTTTATTGTTTCACCTGAATCTTCTAGTCAATCCCCATTACATAAAATACTTGCTAATAGTTTTAATAGATAGTGCTTTTCATTTTAAAGAATGTTTCCTTTATTGCTTTTTTCTAGTGTTTTTAATAGAAATGGATGCTGTACCTCTTCAAAATGTTTTCTGCAATTATTGAGATTAGCATATGATTTGTTAGTTTTATTATTGATATGACCAATTACACTATGATATTGAACCAGCCTCATATTCCTGGTACAAATTCCATTTAGTCATAGTGTATTTTTCATTTGATGAATTGCTGTTATCTCTTTGATAATATTTTATTTATAATTTTCTTGTCAATATTCATTAGGGAAATTGGTGTATAATTTTCTTTTTCTGTTTTAGTTCTTGCTTTAGGTGTCAGCACCATACCTGTGTCATAGAAGAAATTTGGCAGAACTCCTGCTTTGCCTATTTTTTTTTTCCAAATAGTTTATGGAATCTTAGAAGTTTTTTCTTCATAAATTTTGCTAAAATTTACTTGTAAACTCATCTGGCCCTGGAGATCATTTCTTAAGGAGTTCATTACTGAGTTGTTCAATTTATTTTTCTAAAATGAAATTATTTAAATATTTTATTGCCTTTTCGGTTGACCTAAGGGATACATGTTTTTATAAATCTTTGTTAATTTCACTTTGTTGACATACTGTTGGTACCTAATTATTGTCATGATTGTTGGTGAATTCACTTTTTTTCATTTTTATTCTGGTAATTTAGTTTTCTACCTTTTAAAAGATCAAATAAACTAAAGTCTCTCCCTCTCTCTTACCTCTCTCTCTCTCTCTCTCTCTTTCTCCCCTCCCCCGCCCCCCCCCCCCAGCTAATATAAAATATCTGGGAGTTTACCTGCCAAGGCAAAGTCAGGAACTATATGAACACAATTACAAAACACTTTTCACACATATAAAGTCAGATCTAACAATTGGAAAAATATTGCGTGCTCATGGCTAGGCTGAGCAAATTTGATAAAAATGACAATATTACCTAAATTAATCTACTTATTTGGTGCCATACCAATTAAACTCACAAGAAATCATTTTATAGATCTAGAAAAAAATAATAACAATGTTCATCTGGAAGAACAGAAGGTAAAGAATTCCAAAGAAATTAATGAAGAGAATGCAAATTAAAATGGTCTAATTCTACCAGACCTAAAGCTACATTATAAAACAATGGTCATCATAACCATTAATTATTGGCTAAGAAATAGAGTGGTCAATGAGTGGAATAGGTTAGGTTCACAGGACAAATTAGTCAATGACTAGTAGTCTAGTGTTTGCAAAGCAAAAGACCCCAGCTTTTGGGATAAGAACTCACTATTTGACAAAAACTACAGGGAAATTTTGAAATTACTATGGCAAAAACTACGCACTGATCCACACCTAACACTCTATAACAAGATAAGTTCGAAAAGGGTTCATGATTTAGGCATAAAGAGTGATATTATAAGCAATTTAGAATGACAAAGGATAGTTTACCTCTGAGATTTGTGGAGAAGGAAGGAATTTGTGGCCAAAGAAGAATTCTAGTACATTGTTGAATGCAAAATAGATAATTTCAATTATATTATGTTTAAAAGGTTTTATACAAACAAAATCAATGCAGACAAGATTAGAATGGAAGTAGTAAACTGGGAAAATATTTTTACATTCAAGGATTCTGATAAAGGCCTCATTTCTAAAATAGAGAACTGACTCAAATTTATAAGAATTCAATCATTTTCCAATTGGTAAATGGTCAAAGGATAGGAACAGACAATTTTCAGATGAAGAGATTGAAATCATTTCTAGTCATATGAAAAGATGCTTTAAATCACTATTGAAATGCAAATCAAGAAAATTCTGAGGTATTACTCAGAAGACACACCTATCACATTGGCTAAGATGACAGGAAAAGATATTGACAAATGTTGGAGGGGATGTGGGAAACCTGGAACATTAATACGTTGTTGCAGTTGTGAACTGATTCAATCATTCTGGAGAACAATTTGGAACTATGCCCAAAAGGCCATAAAACTTTGCATACTCTTTGATTCCACAGTGTTTCTACTGGGCTTGTATGCAAAAGAGATTAATTATAAAGGAGGGAAAGAAATCCACAAGTGCAAAAATGTTCGTAGCAGTCCTTTTTGTGGTGACAAAAAATTTTAAACTGAGTGGTTGTCCATCAGTTGGAAAATGGTTGAATAAATTATGGCATATGAATGTTATGGCATATTATTGTTTTATAAGAAATAGGTATGATGATTTCCAAGACGCCTGGAAAAGACTTACATGAATTGATGATCAGTGAGTTGAGCAGAACCAGGACATCATTGTACATGACAACAAGATTATACAAAGATTAATTCTGATGAATGTGACTCTTTTTGACAATGAGATGATTGAGACAAGTTCCAATCATCTTGTGATGAAGAGAGATATCTATACCCAGAAAGAAGAAAGTAGGAGCTGAGTGTGGATCACAACATAGCATTTTCACTCTTGTTGTTATTTGCTTGCAGTTTGTTTTCTTTCTGAAACTTTCTCTTTTTGATCTGATTTTTCTTGTGCATCATGATAATTGTGGAAATATGTATAAAAGAATTGCACATGTTTTACATATATTGGATTATTTCCCATCTAGGCGAGGGGGGAGGGGGGAAATTTGGAAAATAAGGATTTGCAGGAGTCAATGTTGAAAAATTATTCATGAGTATGTTTTGAAAATAAAAATGTTTAATAAAAAATAATCCACTTCCATGAATGAGCTTGATTCAGCACATTGAAATAAAACTTTGCAGAAAAACAAAATAAACCTTCATTAGATCATGAGTTAGGGAATTCAAAGGAAACTTAAAGAAGATGTAATCCAAAGTCTAATCTTCTGTTTTGAAAATAAATATCATTGATACATTTCATTTTTAGACTATTTTCCTTTTGGATTTATACTTTCTACTTCTCTATCCTTCCCCCAACCTGGTATTATAATGAAGAAAAATAGGTAAAACATAGACTAGAATTACCACATCTAATAATGCAAGTAAATTTTCTCCCATATAACTACCAAATGGAGTGATATATCTTTCATTATATCTTTTCTGTGGGCCTTACTCAGCACCCTTATCTTATATTACATACAGAGGCCAGAGAAGATAATTGACTTGTCTAAGGACACAAAGCTGGTTCTGGATATATCTGTACTAATCAGTTTTCATGACTCTAAATGCATTGATTTTTCCTTTAACTTAGCATTAAATTATTATATCAGTCTTTTTATTTTAGTCACTTTCCCAATATATTGTGTGCTCAATTTAATGTAAGAAGCTTTATTCTATAAGAAAAAGTAGTGTTTTGTTGTTGTTATAAGGTAGCATATTATAACAAGTTTAATAATCCATGTTTTTTGCCTCCCCCATCTATTCAGCAAAAAAAGTGAGTTTATATCAATACTGAAGTGAAACACAAATAGGATTAATTGTAGTCTGTGCTCACAAGGAGCTTGTGGTAGTAATAAGATTGCATATAACTATATAAACTACATAGTTTGGACAATATTTTATGTCACTTTGTATCTTCCTTAGAGTATAACACATTATGAAGCTGTATAGTATAAAAAACAATAGATGACAAAATGAATAGAGTTGTGAAATTTGAGAAAGCAAAATTTGAAATAACAAGCAGGATGCTCTCAAGTAAACCTGGAAAAAAAAAAAAAACTTTTATGAAATGATACAAAGTGAAAGGAGCAGACTAGGAGAACATTGTATATACAGTAACAGCAATAATTGTATGATGGTCAACTGTGAATAATTTAATTGTTCTTAGCAATACAATGATCCAGTGCTATTCATCTTCAGAGAGAGAACTAACAACATCTGAATTCAAATTGAACCATATTTTTATTTTCTTTATTCAATTTTCCTGGGGATTTATTGGCTATTTTTTTTATTCACAGCATGACTTACACAGAATATGTGCATATTTAACCTAATTTGCTTGCCTTCTCAATGAGGGGAAAGGGA
Source organism: Sarcophilus harrisii (assembly GCF_902635505.1). Taxonomy (NCBI): domain Eukaryota; kingdom Metazoa; phylum Chordata; class Mammalia; order Dasyuromorphia; family Dasyuridae; genus Sarcophilus; species Sarcophilus harrisii. Next base: position 210,739,065 of record NC_045429.1, read on the forward strand.
GGGAGTGAAGGAATTTGGAATTCAAAATCTGAAAAAAAAAATGCTAAAATTGTTTTTACATGTATTTGGGGAAATATTTAAATAGCAATATCCAAATTCAAATTCATTATCAATGATCCAAATTAAGTGAAATATACTAAAGATCTGAGTCAGACAAGGGAAACTCAGGCATGTGCTAACTCAGAAGTCAGTGTCACTGGGTTCCATCTGACTTCTGTCTTTTATTATCCTCATGACATTGGATGAATCACTGTTTCCTCTTCTGTAAAAAAAATGGATTGGACCAGGGACATGTATATTCTAAATTTGCATCTACTATCCTATGTAGAATGAGAATGAGATAAAGAGTGCCAGTTCAGAAACTTTTAGTTTAGGATAAAAGCAGGGCTTCATTTTGAGTTCTCTAGATTGGCTGACTTTGGTGATGAGATTTATTTAGGATCTAGTTTTTTGGTTCATATACCAATATAGATTTAGGATTGTTCAAGGACATTCTAGCTTCTTTATACACCTCAGTCATCCTACTAGAATATTATAATATATTACATTTATTGGATCACATTAAACATTTTTCATCTAAAAATGTCTCATCATCTGTGGCTTTGTTTCTTTGTCATTCAATGATAATTTTGCTGTTAGAAAATGTACCTGGTGGTTAATTTCCTAAAAATCTGCACAATTACCAGGATTTCCTTTAATCATTATCAAACAAAAACCATCCAGATAGTTATAGAATTAATAGAATATCCCTTTTTATTTACTTTAATATTCATTTTCTCATAACAAATAGACAAACATACTTATTTGTAGGCAGAAGATTGCCTAGCCTAAATGGCAACTCCTAGATGCTCTCCGAGAAGCAAAGACATTGTGATGCTTTCTGTATTTTTACTTCCTTATGATGTTAGATTAATCAGTGAAGGTATTGGTAAAATTAATAATATTATTATTATATTGATTATTAATTATTATCAGCTATTAATAATAATTTTTTATTATTATTTTAAAATTACATATATAACTTTATCACAATTCAGGCTATGTCTATTTAATTGGGACCTCATTTTAATTGGCTATGTGATAGAATAAGGGATAAAATAAAGTTATCAAGTTCAGAGAAATCTTAAGCTCCATTTGGAAAGGAGTTGTCCTTCCCTGACCTTCACAACCACATGGATTTATACCCATTTGTTCTGTGAGACTTTAGTGTATACCCCCTAATTGAAAATGTCTACTTCACATTATCCATCAGAATTAGTAATTAAATGAGTCAATTTAGGAGAACTTTCAGGGCAAAATTCTTGCCCCTTTATTTTCTGAAAGATACCAGACCTGCAAAAATAATGATAGCAGTTACGTTTCCCTAGAAACTGTGGGGAAGAGAGGGCAGTCATAAATTCCCCTGTATGTGACTCTCTTTGCTACTCAATATTGAGGTATAAATAAGGCTGAAAAAAAGAGCTGGGGGCATGGAAATATGCCCAATTAAGAATAAAGTGCAGCAACTTGAAGACTATGCCAGTTTAAAAAAAAAGTGAAAAAGTTCACTATTTAAAATCCACAAACATAAATGAACCCCCCAACATTAAAAGTTTTATTTGTTTCTTTTTTTGTAATTTACTCCATGCTGTGACCAGAAATTAGTGTATGTCATGGTTCAAAAATTTTATAAAAGTAAGAATTGTCTTGGTTGGATATTGGCAAAAGGAAATATTGGAGGAGGTTTTGCCCAGGTTCTTGCTATAAGTTTCCCAGCTCATAAGAAAGAGAGTGATATTAAGGTATGCAAGCATCTTCATCTAAGCCATCTACCAGTTATCCCTTTTTCAGTATCCCTCCTTTTCTCTCTGTGCGTGTATATGTTTATGTCTTATTACTTCTGTTTCCTCTTTTTCCTTCAATCTCTGCCTGTCTCATGCACAAAGGAGGGGGAAAGCCTTTCTCTTTCCCTTCCCCTACCTTTCCCTTCCCTTCCTTTCCCTTCTCTTTCCCTTCCCTTTCCTTTCCTTTCCCTTCCCTTCCCTACTCTTCCCCTCCCTTTCCCTTCCCTTCCCTTTCTCTCCCTTTCCCTTCTCCTCCCTTTCCCTTCTATTCCCTTCCCTTTCTCTCTCTTTCCCTTCCCTTCCCTTCCTTTTCTCTTGCTTTCTCTTCCCTCCCTTTCTTTTCCCTTCCCTTCCCCTTCCTTCCCCTTCCCTTCTCTCCTCTTCCCTTCCTCCCCTTCCCATCCCTTCTCTCCCCTTCTCTCCCCTTCCCTTCCCTCCCCTACCCCTCTCCCTTTCCCTTCTTTTCTCCTTTACCTTCCCTTTCTCCTCCCTTTCCTTTCCCTTCCCTTCCATTCCCTCTGCTCTTCTCTCTTCTCTTCTCTTCTCTTCTCTTCTCTTCTCTCTCTCTCTCTCTCTCTCTCTCTCTCTCTCTCTCTCTCACACACACACACACACACACACACACTCATTCAATTTCTGCCATTTATGGACAACTGCCAAATGCCACTAAGCAAGCTGGCTTTGTAGAATAGACAATTTCTAAAACACAAGTGTGTAAAGATTTTTTTTTAAAAAGCCAAGATGGTCCTCAACTTATCTTTGGAGATTATTCACTCTAAAGCACTATATGTGATTGCTGTCTATGGTAACCATGATCAAGATCATGATTAGGCAGGTGGCCCCCCTTCCCCTAAACACTAATTCCAGTGTGATGAATTCAGTTTAAAAGCAACTCAGCTCAAGTCAGGATCTGGCACAACTTCAAAGCTAACATTCAAAGTCAGAAAGCTTAAAACCATGCAAGCTTATTTAGATTCTTTAAATGGCCTGGTTTAGTAGATTTCTGGGTATTTGAAGCTTTGTAAGCTATTGCAGACTGGAAAAAAAAGGGAAAAAAAGAAAGAAAGTTAATCTGTCCAGCTAAGTTCTCAATAATGTGACATTAGATTTATTTCAAAGGTTTTTTTCTTCTGGAATATCAAACCACAGTCAGGATTTCTCCAGGGTCTAGGATATGGACACTTCCGCCTTCTTATGAGAGGATTGCTTCTCACATTGGGGATTAAATAGTCAAACTGAAAAATAGCTGTGTTTTTTGTCACACTAATAGAACAAATAGAACATTTTCTTAAAACATTGGCCTATACGAACATAAATGGAACTTGTCTTTGCAGGCATTAGACTTTATAACACTGGAGGGGGATAATACTATCACTATTAACTATCATTATTATGGTCTAATTAATATGTTATTAATATTTTAAAACATTCTGTTTGGAAATACGGGAAATTTTAATTGTTGGAACCATAGAATTAGATAGTCCATCTAAGCAAGAAAAAATTAATCTCATGTTCTTATTCCTACATTGTAATAAGCACTGTGTTTTGTTTAAAAAAAAATTACTCCCCTGGCCTTGCCTTGGACAGTGCAATTCATTACAAAGAAATTTTGACATGGGAAAACAAAAACAAAAACAAAAAAAAGAAAATATATATATATTTTTTATACACAGGGACTTTATATCCAGAAGGGAAGAAAAGGTTTGTTTTCCAAAATGCTTATTCAAAATATATGTCTTCCAAATGGATATTTTTCACCAAAATGAGAAAGGTTCCTTCCAAAAATATAAATAACCCATCAAACCTAGCATTTATAGCTAAAGCATCTAAACATTAATGGAGATGTTTCTTGTGGTAGAGATAAGACAACAGTGGCCTGATGCTCATAGAAGTTTTGTGTAGTGGCCTGACATCCTGGGAATTTATACAGATTGTGTTCTCTGGACTGGCTCTGTGTGCCAACTCAGCAAGCTTGGGGAGCTTTCAATAGACCATATGTTAAGGATGAATTAATAGCAAACTGAAGACATGGTGACAATCCCATAACATTTTGGCATGTAATCACATGCTTCCTTTCTCTCTTATTTAACTGTTTCATATGTCAAGTCAAAAGGATTCATTAAGCTCTTACTTTGTATTGGGCATCGTGCTAGGCACAGGGGCTACAAAACAAAGAAAATAGAGTTCTTGCCCTCAAGGAGCTTGTGCCATTAAATAGATTGTATATGATTAAAAGGCAATAGGCACTATTTTATATGTTCTCCATATTTTCCTCTTATAAGGAAAAGCAATGACATACCACTCCTGTATCTTTACCAAGAAAACCCATAGATGTGATTAGCAGGCAATGATCCAAAGAAATCAGGAAGAATCAAATACAGCTGAATGACTAAACAACAAATCTTCCTTACAATATATCATCACATTATCATAGTAATAGATTATGAAGTTTGGTGGCACAATGAATATAGTGCTGGACTTTGGCTTGAAAAGCCTAATTTGAAATCTAGCCTCAGACTTTAAAGTTTATATTTCCACTTAATTCTTCTAATCTTTAGTTTCTTCATCTGCAAAATATATAGTGCATGGAATTAAATAGTCTCTGAGTCTGCTTCTATTTTTGATAGGTAATTTCCCAAAGAGATTGTAAATTTTATAATTAATTATATTTGCAACTTACCTCATCAATCACAGGATATAGGGAAGATCTTTACACAAAATTAGTATTTAATTAATTAATTTCTACCTAATGAATTAATTAATAAATTTGATAATTATAAAATTAATTTTGACTATTAAAATATTTCCCTTTATTTCCAAAAATGTTCATCAACCTTAAAGATTGTTACACATTTTGTAATTTATAATTTTATTTTTTTTAAGTTTGGTGCTATATATATTATATGCATAGTACATATATATATATATTTGTTTTCAAGGATTCCAATTCATATCAGAACACATTTATTAAGTGTCTAGTATATGCAAGGCATTATACTATAAACTGATATACGATTAAAAATGGAAGATGGATAAAATTCTTGCAAAGATGAGAGAGAAGAAGCAGACACACAGACATAAATCCAGAAACAAAGAATATAACACAGCTAAGGATAAGATACAGGAGAGTAGGATATGATCAACAGAGACAAAAACTTCAGAAAGTACAGGGAGGATAAGAAATCACAAAAATCTATGAATTAGCTTAATTCTTCACTATTGTAATAATTGTATGCCATATTAGATGAGTATTAGTCTCTGCATTAGAAGGACCTGACATTTAATCCTGCCTCAAATACTTACTAATTATGGGGCCCTGAGAAAACAACTTAAAACTTAAGTTTCTCATATGAGGAAAAGATATCAATTGAATCTACTATGTAATTAGACACACACATACATACATACATATATACACATATAAGTATATGCATTATATCTATATACAGTACACATAATAGTTTGTATATGTTTTATAATCACTATGTTTGGTTTTTTAGTTCATGGAGTTTTCTCTGCTTAAAGAAAACTCCATAAAATCAGTCAGATTATCATCAACAATTAAGGTAATAAAATTAAAAGACAAAATATTTTATTATTATATGTGTCAGATAAAATTTAAATAATGAACAAATAGAAATTGGTTATCATGATCAATCTATAAAACTTTAGAACAATTTATTAAAATGACATCTTCCCTAAAATAACAAATACTGGAAACTCTTCAATTTTCTGCCTCTAAAAGAATCCTTTACTCAATCAAAGCATAGGCTGGTTTTTGTTTGTTTGTTTGTTTTATTCTTTTCTCTTATTTTTTTTTTATTTTTATTTTTTGGTCATCTTCCAGAAATTTACCTTTAATTCAAGTGGATATGAAGATTTGGTAATGTTCACTTCCAAAACCTTTAGCAACAAGTTAAAATGACCATATTTAGAAGTTTCTTTGAAAGAAGACAAAACTAATCACTAATATTGTGAAGGTAATTTTAATCATTTCACTAAAACCATCACACACACATATACATATATAAAATTCTAATCTTTAAAATACTTAATAATATTATGTAATATATGTAATGTCTGGGCTAGCTTTCTGAAGGATCTCTCTGTAGTCTGCAATCTGAGTTCAAGCTCACACACACTGGAGCCTGCTTGTTTCAAGTCCTCTCAGCCCTTAAATACCTTAGTACAATTTCATCACTATAGCACACTGAGCAAGCATGTACCAACTATAGAACATCACGCTAAGTATTAAGTATATGTGAACTAAAGAACCATTATCTCATTGATCTTGCTGAGTAAACACCCTGTTGTAAGTATCCTTGCTTCAAATAGAACACAGATGGTCATGGCCTCCTTGACTTCTCAGGAAAAGGTGTGAACACCAAGGGAAATGGAGAGCCAAAGCAGATATTGTCAGCAGGTTTCCTTTGGTCTGAAAGGTCTTATACCTTACCCAGAAATCTCCCACTATTGGCAGCCCTCTACAATATATAAATAATCTTTACTGTGACTAACTATTCAAAAACATGACACAACCATTTCCAATTAGTTTGATCAATAATAATAATTCTTTTTCCAAAAGGACTTCATTTTTTAAAATCCCAAATACTTTGTCTTTTGCTTGAATACCACTTGATTGGTAATCAAAGTAAAATCTGAACACTATTTCCAAATATTGGGGCAGCAGAATTTGGAACTCCTCAATTAAAGAATGTTAGGTGATAACAGTAGAGGGGAGAGTGTATTGGTTGTGTTATTTACTACATATATGATCTCGAAAAAGTCAATCTCTTCATCTGTAAATTGAAGGTTATAAGTTATAAGTTATCTGATGTATTATAATGGGAAAGATATACTATGATTCTTCACAGAAAATTATAACAGTCCTCTTACATGTGAATATATCAGTGTATACATTATGTATTATAATAAGCTTGAAGCTTTGAAAAAAGAAGATAAATATACTTTTGTGAATATTATCAACATACTTTTGGAGCTGGCTTCTTTCTTGCTCTCACATACACACACACACACACACACACACAATCTAAAAAAAAAAAAAGAATGAGGGAGGGCCATAGTATACCAAACAAAATAAATTTCTATGGAAAATTGCCCACAAACTGGCATTTGATTAGGAAAAAAAAAAAAGATGAAAATATTTAGGAGAAAACTTCAGATGACAGGGAAAACTCCAATATTAGTGTGAGGGCGTCTTATAGATCACTTATCCATATACAAGATAAGAATATCTTAATAGCAATTATTACACACATGCACACACACATGCATGGACACAACTGATGTTGGAAAAAACAAAACAAAACCTTGTTTTAATGCAAAATTTAGTATCCAGGCAACTTCCCAAAGTATTATTCTATTTAAAGTACAACATTTATCATGTTCCTTTCCTCTGTGACAGCTTCATATGCAATAATCTTTAAGAAGCAATGAGGGAAACTCTCAATTCTGTACGTACATCTCATCATCAGATTGATAAAGTATTAAGTCCTAGGAATCTGGACAGAAAATAACTATTTTACCTTAGGATTATATGAACTAATATGATAGATGTTAGAACTATTCACTTCAAAATCTTTAGATGGAAATGATAGCAAGAGATATAAGCACAAGTCATATTGCTTGAACTTGAACTTTAAATTTCTTCCTTTCAATTAAACATTATTATTATTTATCTACATTTGCACTACATGTGAAGAAACATGAAGACAAGAATTTTGTCTTAGTTCATCTTTGTATTTCTCCCCAATGTGGTAGTAGTATATTGAACTTAAAAAATACGTAATAAGTATTTCTTATTTGGAAATGAATTGAGTACTGTGCAATCTTAGAAGACAAAATACCACAACAGGAATTAAAAGATTTAAAAATGAAAGTATAGCAGTAATATAACACACTTTCCAAATTAGAAAAAAAAAAGGATACATATAAAAGATAGCTATCAAGGCATTTTATACGAAAATCAAATCTTAAGGATCCTCTAAAGTAGATAGAAGAATAGGCAAATAAAATGTTAATATTAATCATTAAGTACAATGCAAGGAAGTCTAAAGTCTAAAAACAATAAAAGCATATTAACAGTAAGTGCAATAAAAAAAGATGGACTTTTGACTTGTGCATTGAATTTGAAAAGGAACAAAAGAGAATATGCTCAGTGCTTAGGACAGTTGACATAAAGTTGAATTTTCCAAATTGTGTTGTATACCACTTTAGTAAGGGTAAAAAGTAATGGTCATCACTACTGGATATTTATGAGAACACCTCACACGATTATTCAGTGAAAACAAAGCTTAAAGTCAAAAAAAGAAAGAGTAATATGTAAAATTCATTAAAACTCAAAACAAATGAATCACTGTGGTTATTTAATGTATGAAGAAATGAGATAAATTTTGAGTTAATACATGTTAAATGTTGGCATGAATATGATCTGTAACCATCATCTTGGCTTGGATTGAGAGTAAATATAATGTGTACACTGCTGCTTTCTACACCTGTGTGAAATGTATAAATTTGAAGTGAAATGACCTATATGTGAGAGTTAAAATTATCTTAAAAATCTGCTGAATTTTTCAAAGTAATTTTTAGAGCATCAGCCTTTCCACAGAATAGAAGCTAAACAGCATAGGAACCTTTTATAGGATAGGGCAAATTGTTAGGCCATGGTAATGCTTTAGGAGCTAAATTAAGATTTGTGTGGTCTATTCTAGTCAATATCAACTACTTAATATCTTTTGGGGAGTTTCTCAAGTTTTTGGAGCTCATCTGAGTTTGATTTTGTTTTAGGCTAGGTGGTCTGTCATAATGATATTCAGAATGACTTAATTATGATGTTTTCTATTGGAGAAAAAATAATTCTCAATAATAGTATAAGAACTACTATTTAATGGAAACATGTATAGATTGATATTGCTAACAGAGAGACCCATAGGAGAATTTATACTCACAACAGTTTTATTTTCATCTTAGCTTGCTAAGAATACTTTGAGTCAACTATAGTGCCTGATCCCTTTTAAGGGGACTTTCAATCTTCTTGGTAACCCACTAGAAAGAATGCTGGGTCTTGAGTCAGGAAGATGTGAAGCCAAATCCAGCCTTAAATAGTTACTAGCTATGTGACCCTGGTCAAGTAACTTAAACTCTGTTCATTTTATACACTAGAAAAGAAAGTGGTAGACCACTCAAGTCCAGTATCTTTGCCAACTAAACACCATGGACAATACTAACAGGCTATCATCCAACAAATCACACAGAATTTGTTACTACTAAATGAGTAAACAGAAACAGCAACAATCTTCAAAGAAATCTATTGGTGTTCAAGTATTCCTTTTATGAGAAAGTATTCTTTCTTCAATAGTTATTTTTCTGTTGTTTGTTACTTATTTAAGTTTAATTTTGTAGGATTTTGTTCTTGTTAGTTTGTTTATTGCCACAGGCCCTTATATGCAAAAAGTAAATTATAACAACGTTTGGAAATATTGTTTGCTTGCAAATTTTGGATGTTTTATTCAGGGATTATATATCATTTACAGTTGTGATAGAGCTTCAGAAAATACAATGTTGAAATTCTCTAAAACTATGTTAAATCAGGTTCTTGGCGTGGCAATTAGAAGTTTATTTAAAACAGTAATATATGGATTGAGTTGAGACTCTTTAATGAAAGGAATTGGGGAAAACATTCCAATGGTCAATGGCTGAATGTCCTTAGGTCTTCAGAAAACTTTCCCATATTGAGGATGTGGAAAATATGGCTAAAGAAGCCCAGTTTATTTGTAGGCAACAGAAAATGGCTAATGGTGAGACAGTAGAGAAATGGATTAGTATGAATATTACAGACTTACATCGTTGCAATTTGGCTCCAAGGAGGACACAAATGCCCTTTGCCTTTCTTTATAACTTCAATGCTCCTGTACATAGTAAACATTTAATAAATGTTATTGAATGGCTTAATATTACTACAACTTCTACCAGAGGTTTTTGGCTAAGTTTTTTATTTTCATTTCAAAATTTATATTTTAGCATAAATTATTTTCAATTTTTTTATGGTTTAAGTGATAACACTTTCTAGTGGACAAGCATATAAATAGTTTAAAGATGAAATAAATGGGGCAGATAATATAAAGTTTTGTGTAACTATGAAATTTCCCATTATTTCCTAGATGCAGAAAATAAAATATGTTCTATTTTCACAATTCCTGGGATGATGAAGAAAGGAGAGAATATCAGTTTATGCTATATCAAAAATGAAACTGTTAATAAAATGAAACCAATAATGTGAGTTGTTACCTTAAAAATATATATGGAGTATAGATTAGTGGGAATGGGGAAAGAGTACTTATTTGGGAAAATTTAGGTACTTTTCATTTTAAAAAATCATTTTTTAAAATAATGATATCTGTGATAAATTGCTTGAATTTCATTATTGCTTACAAAATCACCTAATGCAAAAAAAAAAAAAAAGTGATGAATGCAGACATAGATAAGGTAGAAACAATGAATCATACATAAAGCAGCTTCAAATTGTTTCATACACATATAACTGAGAGGAAAGAGAACAAATAAATATCTTTAAAGATCTCTGTGATCAATTAATTAAGAAACAAAATCTTCCCATTTTGTATTTCAAGTGGTGAAAAATATATTTTGTTCAAATTTGTTTGGTTGCTTATAAACATTGTACTTTTGAAATTGATGTTAGGAATGATTTGTTACTTTGGAGAACTAGTAATGTCAACACTATAGCAACTGCTTTTAAAATCTAAATTATATAATTTAAAATGAATATAACAAAATGTAGGAGAGTTTTATTGTTTTTTGCTCTTATAAAGCACTGTTGGCATCATAATGAAATGCTGATTGATAGGGCTATACCATAAAGAATAGTTCTCTACATAATCTGAAATGTCACATGCTTAATAGATTATAAATTTTATTTATAAATATAAGTGAAAAGTTACATAAGGTTTATAAAAGTTGTTATGATTATAATCATATTATTTATTAAAACAATACAATCAAAAGGAAACTCTTTGAAGACTCAAGTGTCCATATGGAACAGTCCATATGGTACTATATGGTCACATATTATGGTAAAACACAATGACTTAATTATGTCAAAATAATGTATGCATTAAAACTAAGGTTTGTTATATTTCCAAATGAAAATACTATCAAAAAAGTTGATTTCATTATAAAATATTCCCTTTCTTACAAATATGGGTATAATTAGCAGTTGCTTTTTTGGGGAAATGGAAAGGTATAAAATTACATATTTTCTGTTAAATATTCAAAAATATTTAATGATGACATTTATAAAAACAGGGCTATAGTTGATTCCTTTACAAACTCTTTTTGATATGTTTCAAAAGTTACAAAATATACAAATAATTCTTATAATTAAATAAAAAAACTATGTTTTTTTATTATTCATTTGGCAGGACCAAAGAAATTATTTTAATTTTAATTTGATGATCTAGCTATTTTAATACATGAAGACATAAAGAGGAAATTTATCTTGAGCAAATACAACACTTTTGTTTCTGCTAAATCTGAAGAATGATTCTTAATTAATCTTGTCATAATATGCCCAAACAGACATCTGCATCTAAAGCTTTTTGTTTTGTTTTGTTTTGTTTTGTGTTTACTGTGGATTAATAGTTCTTGTGTTTATTAAAATGCAATACAAATTACATTATCATTCATAATATCTTGTTTGTATTTTTGTTCTATCTGCTAAGACAAAACATTAATTATGTTTAGAGATTTAAAAAAATGAGTAGTGGTATCAATGACCCCACAATCTGTGAAATGTGCCAAAAACCCAGTTGTATCATCCAACAAATAAACTGATTTGGATTATTTTATGTTAAAATATTAAAGTTATGAATAATTTTATTAGCAAAAACTTATGTTGTATTATTTATTTAACATGTATTTTTATGCTTTATGGATATGGTTACTAATTTTCTTTGAATAAAGCACAAACCACAAGAATGTTGGCAAGATAGTTTTATGAAAAACAGCAAGCAAAAATTTTGGAGGACAGAGGAGTTGGGATCTCTCCCAATAAAGGGGAAGAATATGACTCTACAAATTGAAGAAACCACTGATTTAAGTGATTTCCCAAAGTAGCATGACTACTAAATAATACAGTTAAGATTTAAGTCCATTACCTTTTAACAACCAATCCAGGACTATTTCTACTTTAATTCTTTTTAGCAATGAAGGTGTCTGATGTGGAAAATTCTCTGTGAAAATCTGCTTATTACTTTTTGTGTTTTTATGAAGGATATATTCAATGTAGAAATAATTGATTCCTATTAATAATTAATGAAAATAAGAATCAGGACATTTATATCAAGGTTAATGTTTTCTCAGTGGTTATCTTTTGTTTTTGTTCTTAATGAAAGTACACTTCATTATTTCCATTCTATTAAATTTTCCTACTTTGAAAATCTTGAAAATGAGTTCTTTAAAATCATGTCACCTTTAGCATGAAATTTTTTCACATATAATTGGTGAGATCTAGGATATCTTGTTGATTTTTTAAGTGTTGTTGGCAATTTCTCATAAAATGCATTGGAGAGCAAGGAGGTAGATTTCTAATATATTGGTTCTATTTTTGTTGATTATTAGGATAAATTATTACAATAATTCTAGTAATATATTGTAATTTGCATCTATTTGTTGTACACATTTGGTTTTATTTGAAAATTCCTCATGACTTAGTTGAAGAACAACTTTTTTGCAGGTTCCTTTCTATTTAACTATTTCCCCTACTTTCACACAGTGAAATTGCTAATAATCTTCCATCTTTTACCTCCAGATGTTTTATATGTTCACTTATATTACAAATTATATTACCTTGACATCTTATTTCCCCTTTTTGTAAAGTAGATCAAATGTCACATGATCAAGGCACTTCTTACGCTCTTCTATATTGCCTGTTGGAGAACCATTTTGCATTAGTTAAATTTGTTAAGAAATGGTAAAGGAATCAGTTTCTCCACTTTTCTTAATATCCTTAAAAAATAGTTGGAATGTAGTTGTAATTATCCATGATTCCTCATTTAAAATTTCTTTTTTCTAATTTATTTACTTTTACTAATTTAGTTTTTAGCTCTAGCCAGTTGATAATCTGTGTAGACAACTGATTCTTAAATATCTGTTAACCACAGTACAATTTTCAATTTTTCAAGCATAATCAATGATAGCTGAGCATCAGGAAAGCTTGCCCCTAACAGGGATTCCCTTCCTCTCTTACATTTTATTCGAAGACTCATTCCAAAGGGCAGCCTCATATTACATCTAAGAAGAGACAGAACACGGGAAGATTTGCTACCATTATTGACTCCGTTTTTCCCTTCTTTAGTGAGGAGTACTCAAAACACATCAAAGCTACTTGACTTCTCCCACACTTAGGATAAGATCAGAGACAACAAATGTATTCCTTTCAGTGAGATAATGAATTCCCCAACAATACTGTTTGCTCTGATTCCTTAATCTACCCCTTTGTTATCTGATCCAGTAATATTACCTAAGATCCCATGAGCCTTGAAATTTGCCCTATCATTTCAATCTTATAATTATTATTTGCCGTAAAAATGATTTTAAATTTGTGTAGTCTTCTCTAGATAAGAATATGAGCTTCTTGAAGGGAAAGACATTCCTGTTTTCTTTTCCAGTATCTCTCAGCACTTAGTATACAGTATGATACATATTGAACATTTCATAAATGATTTTTCCCACATATTCATTAATTCAATCCATCATTGTCATTTTTATTTTTGTGTATATTTTCTCATTGTGTGTGCATGTGTTTGTGTCTAATATTATTAATGTTCCAACTCTGATGACTACCAAATCCCTTCCTTTAAAAAAGAAACATTTATGAGAAACAAGAAGGGTAATTTAAATAGTTTGCATAAATCTTTGAAACTGGAATTGTATTTTCAAACATAACTTTCCACATCTTGTGTTACTCCCAACTTTCACATTACATTGAGTATAATATTCTGAAATTCTGTAATATTAAATTCATATTGCTTATTTGTTAAAGCATTATATATGAGTTAAAAAAAAAAAAAAACACAGTTAAGTTGACCAATATATCTCTTAAATGGTGAAGGCTTACCGCATGTATTATATCATCTTGGAGAATTCCCAGGGATTTGATTTCTTTTATTCATGTTGTCATTTATCATTCAATTATGGGAAGAAAAAAAATGTTATTAGTAACTTTATATGGAGCTTCAGGAAAGAGGCACATGCATTTTATACTTGTATAAATCATATATATATATATATATATATATATATATATTACACTTATATATCAATTTATCTATTTTAACTTGAAAAATACTGTTTTTAGGCAAACAAAAATTCATCTTGCTCTTCTGAAAACATGAATTTTTAGTTTCATTCAAGAAAATATATTTTGGGCAATAAATAAGGATCTATATGCAAAGTTCCCAAGACAATTAGAAATTTGAAGAAAATTCATTTGATAATTGGCAAAATATTCAACTTCTTTCTATTTGAAACATCAATATTGTTCCATGATGTTGCATTGTTTTCACAAAATATAAGTCTCTGAAGAATTAAAATTGAAAATTCACTCAGGTATCAATGGATTATTACATAGTGGTAGTGAGCAGACTGCAGCACACTGAAAATCAGATGCTTTGAACTAGTATCAGAAATGGTCAAAAAATAGTAAAAAAAAATTATCAAGGATAAATGAGAACCAATAATCAATACAAGACCGGCATTCAAAGAATGATAAGAGAATAGAAGGAAGATTCCCAGAATTTTGAGTGAAATCTTATGGTGAATTTATGAAGGAATGGGAATAACGATTTCACAGGATGTCAGGAATATATGGCTTGCTAAAAAAAAAAAAATCATTTTTGGCGAGGAAAATATGATCCCTTTTGAATTTTAAATTCTTGAGGGAAGATATTATATGCTTTTTAAAAAATCTCTCTCTCTTCTCTTCCCCTCCTCCTTTCCCTCTCCCTCTCAGAGCTGGCATAGTCTGAATTTATGCTTCAACTGTTATAGCATGCTATCAGGAAACATTCTCTATGTCTTCTGGTTTGTACCTTACCTGGTATTCATACTCTTAGAAATTTGTCAGAGCAAGAAGAAATTAAATCACACACTTTAGATGACATAGCTAGTATGTGGCATTTTATCTTGAATCCATAATTCCCCTACTTCTCTATTGACTATATCATCTTCAATTCTATCAAACCATTTTTCCTCAAAAAGTGATGAATTTCTTCATGTGAATTATGTAAAAAAAAATTCAATGGAAATTGTTTGGTGGGCTAAACAACACCTCAGATGTCGTGATGTTAGCTAATTCAAAATCAACTTTTAATTGAATTTTATTATCAAACATTTTATTTCACTCACAAAATACACTCTATCAGGAGAGTGTTTCTTTGCTGGAGATTTCTGTTAAGCTTGTTTCATAGCTACATCAAATTACAAAAAAATTAAATTAGGCCATAGTTTCCATAATGAATTGCATTGTAAGGCAGAAAAAGAGAAAATGACATTTTTTTTTTACCAAATAAATTGGAAATGAAGACACAATTTAGTATTACTTTATCACTAATAAAGGGTTATCAATTAAATTATGAAGAAAGAATATTTCTCATTTAAATATTCTTTAGTAATCAATAATTTTCCCTACTTATTAACTAATTTATATGCTAGTTTCATGAGAATTATTTAAGGAAAACTTTAGACTGATTCTTTTATTGAGACAATACAGTGAATACTGTTGGATATTCAATAAATAGAAGCTTACTCTCAACATACTCTCTTCTGGTGAGGTTGTCTTGCATGATTTGAAGGATATGTAAACTCACTCATCGAATAAGATCCAGAAGATATCAAGAATGCATGAGGTAACTAAAAATACATTGAGAAAGATTTTGAATATTAAAGAAGGTTAGTTAAAATGAAACAAATAAATATCTTCAACAAGATAGTTGTAATTCAGTAACATACCTTCTGCTTTAGGAAAATAACAACAAAACTAAGATACCATTCAAAAGCCTATGTAGACAATTTGGGCCAAAAAATAAAAGAAGCTGGGAATTATATGGGTCTGCTTTTTTTGTTTTGTTTTGTTTTTTGCTTTTTTTGGGGGGGGATAATAGAAGAGGAAATGGGAGCACTATCATTTTATTACTTTTTCAGATGAAAGGTAATTTACAAGTGAGAATGATAGAGACAAATTAATAATTAATAGAATGTCATTTAGAAGTTCTAAAAAAAAATAAAGTCTACTTTTAAACTAGACAATTAAGATAAAATTAACTGAGAGGTATATTACCTTCATTCCAAAATGCTGTATTAGCCTAATCCTTTTTAACAATGCCTGTCAGGAAAATGAGACATTAGGCATTTTTTTCAAAAAGAGCAATTGTGACTATTTGTATATAAAACTTAAGATTCATGTTCATTTTGTTACTAGAATAAAACATAACAATGTATCTAATTAGATATTGTGGTATTCAAACTCATATGTACATCTGGGAACTTCCCTATAAACATCAGTACTTCCCACCAACCAATCCATTGGTGTCAACATAATTAAGTGAGTGCTCCCATTATTCTTTTTCCCGTCAAAAAGTATAAATGGATTTATTCTGAAGAATAAAAACTAAAAATAGTATGTGCTCAGTTGCTGACATGAAAGGGGCTTACACAAGTTGCCAATTCAAAATGTCTATTCAGATAGCAAAGACAGCATCTCCATGTTTCCACCATTTGACACAATGATGGATTATTTATTTACTGAACAGCACTGGTGGCCAGAAAATCTGATTTCCATGCATGAAACCCATGAAACTTCAGCCACTGAACAGTTTCTTTTACATGTGGCAAAGGTCACCTATCAGGGGATTTTCTCACGTTTTGTGTGATTGGTCATGCCTCATTTCCTTCAAGAAAATATGATTTCCCCAAAGTGTGTGCATTTTAAAAGACTCACAAAAGGCCCAGAAAGTTATTTCCTCTTTATTTGTGATAAGTACAAAATAGAGAGACTAACCTATGGGGAACGACAAGCAACTGTTTGTAGCTAGAAACTAAATTTAATCCCATCATTAAGGAAAGCCTTAGAGCTCACCAGGTATAAAAGGACTGCAAAATTAGACACTTAACCTTATCATTTAACCTTGTAGCTTATAAAGTACTTTCATTACTTATTCACTATAATTCATAGGTCCTTTTTTCTATATTGGAAATTAGTATTTGTTTTCTACCACTGTATCCTCAAAACATAGCTATTTATCATATACCTTGTGGACATTTGAAAATCTTTTCAAATTAAATTTTGCTATTATACTTTAACCAGATAATGAGAAGAATAGAGTGAAAAACATATTTTATATGTTTAGAAGCATTAATATTGAGAGAATTGAAGAATTATCCATATATTTTAGTATTTTTTCTTTTTCAAATTTATGTTATATGGCTAGGGGCATTTTGACATAGTATGGGGCCTGAAGACCTCATATTCCCCTTCTAATTTATCAACATTCTATTTGTAAGAGAGATAATAATTTAATAGTTGACAATAGTTAGTATCTTACCACAATATTGATTATTCCTTTTACATGATTAGTTGCAAGCTCATTTTCTCAATTCATATTTGCTCTATCTTTACAAAACTTTAAGCTATGTATAAGAATCATGGAATTTTTGAGTTGACAGTCACCTTAGAAATGATACACTTCAATCCCTTCATTTAATAGATTAGATTTATGATGCTCAGAGAGTAGCAGTGATTTACCTGAGGTGCTTCATCATTTCTTTTGTGTTTCAAGATGGATAATGTTGGACAAATTGGTAAAGTGTCAGAATTACAGGATTGTGACTCAGAAGACTGGAACTTCATTTTCAAATTTTAAATGCAAAGCTATGTTACCGTAACATTAAATACAATGTTAAATGAAAAAAGAGAGCTATTTTGACTGAGTGACTCTTAGTCGAAATGCTCTTCTATACTGATGATGTTATAATAATTTCTTGGATTCTCAGAGTACTACCAAATCATCTTGTTGAAACCTATTAAAATTTGAAAGATCAGTATAAATATCCAGAATTGAAAAAAATATATGAAGAACTATTCCCTACTTCATGATGGTCAGTATATTTTGAGTGTGTCTATTTACCTTGGACAGCTAACTTTAAGTGACAGAAAAGATATCCTCAAAATTAGACATACTTAGAAATGAAGACAAGTGATGGAATGATAATGAGACATACTAGATGGGCAATATGAGTCTTATTATTAATAGTCCAAGAACTGAAAGAAAAAAGGGTCACCAGAAGTTCAAATATGTTTCTGGTAGGTCACTGAGGAAAGATTTACAGAAAGAGGTGTTAAAAAATCACAAAGCATGAGAATAGATTGCATCCAAATTCATGGAGAGGGATGCCCACAATTCTAAATTTCAAAATGATGACAATGATGATGATAATAAGTACTTATAAGCAGTAGTAGAAAATTATATGAAATAATCACAAAATGATAACAGAGATTCCCATTTTATTTTATTTCATCTGAAAATATGCATTAGCTAACATTATTTTACATATGTAGTGATTAGTTTGACCTTGACTTGTCTTTTGTACACATTGCTTCCCCAAATAATATAAACTTCTTGAGGTCAAGAAATGTTTCATATTTATCTTTGTATTTCCAGTACCTAGAACAGAGCAGCCAAAATATTTTTTAGTTGGATTGCCATGTGTGTGTATGTTTATGTGTGTGTGTATGTGTGTTACACAATTCTGTGGGACTGAAGTATTCTAACTAAATTCCTAGCTTTATTTTATCTTTTTCCCCTCTATGATCCTATCTTATATTGACAAAGTAAATATTTTACAGGTATTTCCTACCTTAGTTGACTGAATCAGAATTATTGATTGTAATGTGAGTGATGTCCAACATTTATAGAATTTATGTATTATGTGTCTATCATCTATATTAGGATTTTGGAAAATAGTCATTGTTTATTTGTGTTGTTTCTTCTGTCACATATTTCTGAACAACAATTAAATGAGTATGACATTTGTTTTAGAGGTATTAAAATGCTGTAGATTTCCTTTAAGAAGTATAATATTGCTCTTGAAGAGTTTTATTTTTTTTTAATCATTCATAAGATATTTTCTCTATTTCTTCCAAATTCGATTAATTTTTAGTCCAGTCATATTAGCACAATTAATACTTGTTATTACTTTAGTTTTTTTTATAATAATATTTTTTTCTTGATAACTGTCTCAAGATAAAATGTGATTTATTTTATATACATAAATTGAAAAATATCTAACTGCTATTTGGAACATGCTTATGTATTATATCCCTCTTAAGGATTTATTAATTTTTTTGTACTATTCTTTTTTTCTGGAATAGAGGGAAATAATGTTTTTCAATTTTAGCCAGTAAGTATCTGCATGTATTCTTATTGCTTTTAACTATATTATAATTTCCATAATTGTTTTTTTCCACAGAGTTGAAAAGCCATTCATTCAAGATTTTATATTTATTTTCCAGTTTACCTAAAGATTACTAAAGATAAAGTCATGAAAAAGTGTGAACAAATCCTATAGAATAAGGGATTTTTATGAATTTTGAAAATAAATAAGAGCCAATCATTGTCTGTTATAGTCTTTGACAACTTAAGTATAAAAAAATCAATTACTATGATACTTGTATACAGATTAATGCTGAAAATAAAACTATTTCTTAGGTGTCTACTACTATAGCATTGATTTTATAGTCTGAGGGCAGCTGCTTATATTTAATTTGTTTTATTGATTCCCCCCCCATTTCCCCCTTAAATCCTTTATTAAATGCAGCCAAGATAAAATGCAATTTCTTGTGGCAAAGCAATATCATTCACTAGGCTTGAGAATTAATTTTACATGAGTAATAGCAGTGCTTAGTAATTTTCTGAGTATTGGAGAACAAAATTAGCCATTTTCCCTTTTATTACTTATAAATATCAAGAGGTCTAAATGTGGGCACATTGATGTGGGCTCAAATGAGAAGACCTAGCAGTAATTTCTGATAGTTTGACATGGTAGTACCCTTTAACTTATGCTTCATATACTTTGAATGTCAGTGACAAAAAGAGGTATTTGAAAAGCAGAGAAAATCACCTATATCAACAACATTTGATTTTTAATGTTGGTGAGTATAAAATCATAGTACAATAAAAAATGTAACTGCTTCTCTGAAGACAAAATGGCAAAATACAGGAGGGAATAATTAAAAAAAAAAAACCCTTGATAAAAGAAGTGAAAAGTTTCCTTTCAAGCAAAAGTAAAATATGCTGATGTAGTGATTGAAAATTCAAGTGCATGTGAAGTCTGAAGCTCATTCCCTTTTCTAGTGTTACCAGTTATGACAGAGTTTAGAATTGCTTGACAATGGAAAGTTACTCTCGGTTTCTGTTCAAGAAAACCATTTTATAGAATCACTTTTTTTTTTTTTCACATTCTAGCTTTCTCTCATTTTCTCTTCTTTCCTTATTAACTATTTTCCCTCACTTTTCATTTATCCAGGGAGATTACTGCTACTGCCATATTCAGGGCAAATAAATCTTCCCTTTTCTTTTGATTTAAATGATTATGTTTTTTTTTTTTTTTGATAATTACTTTTAGTGACATTGATTTTTTTCTCTTATTTATTTATATTGCTCTCCTTTATTTCTCCTATATTCACACTTTTTCTGAGGTAATTTGGGGTGACCTTTCTTCACTGGATAGTAATGAGTCAAAATTTAGGTGTGAATGAATAGCAATCCAAATGAATGTGATACTCATAATGATATTATTCTACTTTACCTATGACAAAGATAATTGATTTTTAAATCTGTTAACTTAATTGGTGCATTTGATGACACAGAAGTATGACACAATATTACCATGCAAAATAAATGAAGAAAGACAACCTATTCCTGGTCTACTTCTTTCTAATGTTTATCTCATGGCAGATAATAAAACCTGTACTATTTTAAATGAAAGTGAAAGAAAAAGTGAAGATAGTATCAATAAAGCTGCAAATGGGGCCCTTAATTTTCAGTAGCACAATAAAGATAGGGATGGAATCAGGGACCAATCCCAAAAATCCTGGATATCTGTCAATTTTAATCTTAGATGCTCAGTCAACTAAATTGTGCTGCAGGTTTGATTGCAGACAGATCTCTTTTAAAAAGAGCAGTTCCCTTTCCCAGAAAAACAGGAGGTTGAATTCCAAGAGATGGGAAAGCATCTAGAAATACTTTTCCAAGTTCCATTCTGCTCAAAGGCAGTCACAACAGAATAGTGGGCCATAGCATAAGTATCCTGAAATTGACAGGCCATTTACTTCTTCACTCAAGTCCTATCCCTAGCTCAAAAATTTCCAGTGATCTGTATCCTAACTACGAGGGATTTCTGTCAACTTTATTCATTTTTTCTATCTGATATCAACACAAGTATTTCCCAAAATATTTCCTCTTCTCTATAAGGAACTGTCTCCTTATCACTACAAACATACAAGAGTCTGTGTCCTTAACAGACTTGAAAATACTGCTTCTGATATGAAATATTATTGATTTTTCTATTCAAATTTTATTCTGCCTTCAAAACCTACCTCTGTAATTATATATTGAAGAAAGTGCAATGGTGGAATAGAAACCACAATCTGAATCTGATCATTGTTATTCAAGTCTCTCATTCTTGACTTTGTCTCCTAGATGACTATTACAAGACAGCTGAGGTCACCATCTCTACTATTCTGACATCTCCATACTGTCAAATACCTTGTACTTATCCTCACCTTATCTCACCCCTCAAACTTACCCAGAGATAATAACTTGCTAAATCCCATTCTTGAAGTGAGTCTTA
Source organism: Sarcophilus harrisii (assembly GCF_902635505.1). Classification (NCBI taxonomy): domain Eukaryota; kingdom Metazoa; phylum Chordata; class Mammalia; order Dasyuromorphia; family Dasyuridae; genus Sarcophilus; species Sarcophilus harrisii. The sequence continues at coordinate 210,760,832 of NC_045429.1, forward strand.
GTCTTTTCTATGATAGTAAAGACATCAACAGATTCTGAAATACACTCAGCTTTAGCATCTCCCCCATTTAATATTGTTAGGGCACCACTCCTCTAAGATGACAATGCCTTTTCCATTAATTACCAGCTTAATATTCTCAGACTTGATAGTGCCCTTGAACTTGCCATCAATTAATTATATCAGAATATGTAAACCATGTAGTTGAAGTCAATGATTGGGTCACTGATTGGGTATTCCACTTAAGTTGAATATAGCTGTGGTAAGGTATCCATATCAATAAGTCCACTGATTTGAACCCAGAATAACTTGTCTCAGGAATGTCATTCCAGGAGTTCTTGACTAAAAGCTTTAGAGAAGAATGGAAATGGACATATTTCTTAACTTCAACTGTGAATTTCTTAAGGCCTATGTTCCTTGCTTCTTGATTTTCATTCCTAAAATTGATTATTGAAATACAGCATATATGATAGGTAACCAAATATTTTCTGTGTGGATCTCTGTATTCCTTAATTCCAACATTCAGGCTTTCTTAGAGTAAATAATCAATAAGCCTTGATAAAGGTATTAGAGCTAGACAATAGGCATGAAAAGACAACTATAAAACAGTTTCTGGTCAATGCCAAACTAGGCATTGACCCATATTTAACATCCTACACCAAAATAAGATCAAAATGGGTTCATGATCTAGGCATAAAGAATGAGATTATAAATAAATTAGAAGAACATAGGATCTTTACCTCTCAGACCTGTGGAGGAGAAAGGAGTTTGTGACCAGGGAAGAACTAAAGGTCATTATTGATCACAAAATAAAAAATTTTGATTATATTAAGTTAAAAAACTTTTGTATGAATAAAACTAATATGGACAGGATTAGAAGGGAAGCAATAAATACATCCAAAGGTTCTGATAAAAGCCTCATCTCCAAAATATATGGCAAATTGACTCTAATTTATAAGAAATCAAATCATTCTTCAATTGATAAATGGTCAAAGGATATGAACAAACAATTTTCGGATGAAGAAATTGATACCAATTATGGCCATATGAAAAGGTCTTCCAAATCATTATTGATCAGAGAAATGCAAATTAAGATAAATCTGAGATATCCCTACACATCTGTCAGAGTGCCTAAGATGACAGGAAAAAATAATGATGAATGTTGGAGGGGATGTGGGAAAACTGGGACATTGATACATTGTTGGTGGAGTTGGGAATGAATCCAACCATTCTGGAGAGCAATCTGGAATTATGCCCAAAAAGTTATCCAACTGTGTATAACCTTTGATCCAGCAGTGCTACTATTGGGCTTATTTATATCCCAAAGAGATATTAAAGAAGGGAAAGGGACCCTTATGTTCAAAAAGGTTTGTGGCAGCCCTTTTTGCAATAGATAGAAATTGGAAATTGAATGGATGCCCATCAATTGGAGAATGGCTGAATAAATTGTAGTATATGAATGTTATGGAATATTATTGTTCTATAAGAAATAACCAGCAGGATGAATACAGAGAGGCTTAGAGAGACATGCATGAACTGATGCTGAGTGAAATGAGCAGAACCAAGAGATCATTATACACTTCAGCAGCAATACTATATGATGATCAGTTCTAATGAACGTGGCTCTCTTCAACAATGAGAGGATCCAAATCAGTTCCAATTGATCTGTAACAAACAGAACCAGATACACCTGGAGAAAGAACACTGGGAAATGAGTATGGACTACAACATAACATTTCCACTCTTTCTGTTAATGTTTGCTTGCATTTTTTTTTCCAGGTTATTTTTACCTTCTTTTTAAATCCAATTTTTCCTGTACAACAAGATAACTGTATAAATATATATATATATATATATATATATATATATATATATATATATATATTGTATTTAACATATACTTTAACATATTTAACATGTATGGGACTACGTGCCATCTAGGGGAGGGGCTGGGGGGAAGGAGGGGAAATGTTAAACAATTACTAATGCATATTTTTTGTATATAAAAAGCTAAAATGAAAAATAAAAAAAAAAACACTTTCTGCCCTCAAGAACCTTACAATTATTGGGGGAAATGACATGCACACATAAAATGAATGAATAGCATTAATGGGGTGAATGCAAAGTGGCTTTAGAGACTATATGCAGTAAGAAATATGAGGAAATATATCATAAATTGAGGTTCAAACGATATGTATTTTAATTTATTTTTCTTGTAGTAAATTTATTTTTAATAAACATTTCTTTGTTAATCATGTTGAGATTGAAAAATCAGAGCAAAAGGGAAAAAATGCCAGAAATTTTAAAAATAAGTGAACATAGAATGTGTTGATTTACATTGTCTCTTTTGTTCTTTGTGTGGATACAGATGAAATTTTTTTGTGCTAAGTTTACTGGGATTGCTTTGGATCACTGAACTACTAAGAAGAACCAAGCCTTTCTTGATCATCACACACTTGTTATTCTGTACAATATATTACTGGTTCTGCTTGTTTCACTTAGCATAAGTTCATGTAAATCTTTCCAGGACTTTCTATAATCAGCTTGTTCACCATTTTTAATAGAACAGTAATATTTCATTACCTTCATGTACTACAACTTGTTTAGCCATTTCCCAGTTGATGGGCATCCACTCCTTTTCTAGTTCTTCCCTACCACAAAAATTGCTGCTACAAATACTTTGCATATATGGGTCATTTCCCCTCCTTTATGATTTCCTTGGGATGCAGACTTAGTAATAACATTGCTGGGTCAAAGGGTATAGTTACAGATTGCTCTCCAGAACGATTGAATCATTTCATAACTCCACCAATAAAGCATTAGTGTACCAGTTTTCCCACATCCCCTCCAACATTTATCATCATCTTTTCCTAGCATCTTAGCCAATCTGAAAGATGTGTGATGGTACTTCAGAGTTCTTTTAATTTGCATTTATGTAATCAATAATGATTTAGAGCATTTTTTCATAGAACTATAAATGACTTTAATTTTGTCATCTGAAAATTGTCTGTTCATGTCCTTTGACCATTTATCAACTGGGGAGAGAATAGGTATTCCCAGAGAAAAATGTAAAGAAGAAATTAATTCCAGGCTCAAGAGATATCCAATGCAAAGTCATAGATAATGTGGGGAGGAAAATTTTGTTCAAAGCAAAGAAGTTAAACAACATAAAATGAAATGAAAAAATAAATAAATGGGAGTGATGTGTTTCATAAATAAATTATGAGAAATTTACATTTTTTAAAAAGCCTATTGCCACTAGATGTTTTTTGTTTTGTTTTGTTTTGTTTTGTTTTGTTTTAGTAGGGGAGTGTCATGGACAGAGGCATGCTTTAAGGATATTGATTTGGCAGTTGTGCAGAGGATATATAGAAGAAAAGAGAGATGTGAGGTAAGGAGTGCAACTAAGTAATGGGTGACCAAGGTCATCAACCAGTCAGAAATGTTAAGAATCTGAGTTATGGTGATTGTAGAATTAGATGAATGGAAGATATCTCTTGAAGAAATAAAGACAATATTATTTGAAAACTAAGTATGATTGAGTTAATGAAGTATGAAATAGAGTAAATGATATTTCCAAGTTTAAGAATCTAGATATCTGTAACAGTGGTATGTCTCTTGATAAAAGTAAGGAAGGTAGGTAGAGAGATCCCTTCTTGGATTTTTGCCTTGGCTTGACAAAAAAGTTGATATAATTCAATAAAACTGTGAGGTATGATGTGCAAGATTACCCAAGACAGATAGATCATATTAAAGGATTCTGACAAAAGATATTCACTGAAGAAGGAAATAATAAACCACTGTATTATCTTTACCAAGAAGACCCAACAAAACAATATTGGACCTGACATGCTATGGTCTAAAAGGTGACAAAGAGTCAGATATGATTGAACAACTGAATAAAAATGAAGTCTGAGTAAAGAAAATGAATTTTCATGTTCATGCTGATTTTGAAATGTCTATAATATATGCATTGTAAATGTCCAATTGGCAGTTGTGGGGCTAGCATGCAATTGGGGGAATGTGACTGAATATATTAATCTGGGAGTTATATGCAATAAGCATGACAACTAAAATCAAACACTGAACATATGCCACATTCAGAGATACAAAGCATAGCAGTGTTGCTTCATGATTAAGAAAAAAAATGATAAGGTATATGTACTTAGAAATAGGATTTTTTAAAAAATCCTCAATATGTCTGATACATTTCAGAGATGTGAAGACAATGACACTACTAAAATAGATGCAAGGAAACATTTGGACTTCTTTTTATCTCAAATGAAGGGATCTATGTTCACTTTCATAATGCAGATCAATTATTTATCATCAAATCCTTTCAGTGTGATGAAACTCTCCACAACTTATACTTCACTGGTTTGGCATCATGATATATTTCCCTGAAATAATAGATATAAAGAGAATGTTTACAAAATTGTTATTTATTCTTCATTTTTCAAAAGATCATTGACTTCACAAGGTAATGTTTTGACTTACATGTGGATTGTATTTAAGTGAGGCTAAGTTGCATAGAGTTGTTAACCTCATTTTCTCTAATTGTCAAAGTCCAATGACAAGTCAAAAATCAAGATGACTTGCAATGGCCCAGAATATAGTGGAAAACATTGGATACCTTTGATGACTGTCCAAGCTCTAAGTACTCCACAATGCCTTTTAAGCTTATCTTCATAGTGATGAGAATAGATTATTCTAATTATTCTAATTCTAATTCTAACATTTTACTGGAGAAAATATTCACATGTTTGGGGTAGACATGCCCCCTACCTCAAAAGACTGGTTTCAAGTCTACCAGTTGTTCTCATTTGGTTTAGTTTAGTTCATTTGCTAAAATCATTTCCAGGGAGTGACAGCATGCATGTTAAAGCTTGGAGCCACAAGTGATAGTTATAAAGTAGAAAAAGAAACCAATAACAAAATTAAGTTTCATAAAAGGTTGATGTAGAAAAGCAATATATTCTTTCAATGACTAAGGTAATAAATAAAAACGTTTATATTTAAGGAAGAAGGAAATGGAGAACTAAAAGGAACATGATAAAAATATTATATAATTTCTCTGAAAAAATGAATGAATTCATAAAAAATTAAATACTTTCTTCTCATCAGTCATTAAAATAAATGCTAAGGATACAAATAGAGTCTTTCCTCAATGAATGTATATTTTACTGTAGTAGACATTAAATACTAGATAGAAGATGAGTAGAAAATAACAGCCCTTGACTAACACAATCTTTAGAGAAGCAATATTAGTGTTAATTTCACTTCAGTTTCCAAGAGAAGAAAAAGAAAGAGGTTGGAAAGGAGGAGGAGAATGGAGTGGAGTATGCAAGCAATTCAATAGAATATGGTTGATGAAGAAAATTGGCTAATTTCCTCCTGGAATGGAATCTACTTAAAATTATAAATATAAAGCAACTAATAAAACTTTAAGGGTAATATGATTTAATGAAGAAAAGAAAAACAAGTTTTTAAAATATATATTTAAATATAAAATAATATAAAATATAAAAAATATAAAATATAAAATAAACAAATATATACACAAAACTACATTTCTTTAAAAAGTACTAAAAAGAAAAAGGTTAAAAAGAGACCAACTAATAAGCTTATGAACCAAATAAGCTTCATGTATTGCATTTTATTTTATTTTTTTCAATTTCTTAATTAAAGCTTTTTATTTACAAAACACATGCATGGGGTAATTTTTAAACACTGACTTTGCAAAATTTTCTGTTCCAAATTTTTCCCTCCTTTCCCCTAGCCCCTTTCCTAGATGACAAATAGTCTAATACATGTTAAACATGTTAAAATATATGCAAATTCCAATTTATGTATATATATTTATACATTTATCTGGCTTCACAAGAAATCAGATCTAGAAAGAAAAAAAAAATTCCTGAGAAGGAAATTCAAGCAAACATCAACCAAAAGTGTGAAAATGCTATATTGTGGTCCGCATTCAGTTTCCACAGATCTCTATCTGGGTACATATGGCTTTTTTCATTACTGAACAATTAGAACTGGTTTGAATCATGTCATTGTTGAAGAGAGCCATGTCCACCAGAATTGATAATCTTATATTCTTATTGAATAATTCATGTAAGTATCTCCAGGTCTCTCTGAAATCATCCTGTTGGTCATTTCTTGCAGAAGAATAATATTACATTACATTCTTATACCATAATCTATTCAGTCATATTCCAACTGATGGGCATCCATTCAGTTTCCAGTTTTTAGCCCCTACAAAAAGGGTGAAAACAAATATTTTTGCATATGTGGGTCTCTTTCCCTCCTTTAAGATCTTTTTTGGGATATAAGCCCAGTAGAAACAGTACTGGTTCCAAGGGTATGCATAGTTTGATAACTTTTTAAGCATAGTTCCAAATTGTTCTAAAGAATGGTTGGGATTACTGTCCTTAAAACCTTGAGGAGGTGGAGCCAAGATGGCAGAGAAGGCACACGCAACTTTCTAAGCTCCTCTCATTCCCCTCATAACCAACTATTAAATTCAGCCTCAAAAATAGCTCTTCAATGCCTAAATTCATGAAGATTAGAAGCACTACAATTTACCAGCCAAAGATAATCTGGAAGATCACCAGAAAAGGTTTGTCCTGAGGGGCCAGGAACAGACTAGCAAAGGCAGTGAGAGACTAGTCCCCTAAGCAGACCAGGGGTGGGGGTGATCTCTGTAGCTAGAGAAGTTATAGAGACAACTCTGCTATAGGCTAACTGCTCTGCCTTGATTACAAAGCAATAAACTGGCAGAGAAATTAAAGCCTAAAACAGAAGGTACTCTAAAAAACACCAGAACCTAACAAGATTTGGCTGTAACTACTCAAACCTGGAAGTGACTCAGACAGACTGAAACACAGCCCTGCAGCCACATCCTGCAGTTCCAGGCTTTTGCGGGAACAGTTACAAACCCCCACAGCAAGGGGGCACAGCCTGGGCAGCCTCTAATCAGCACAGTGAGGGGCTCAGCCTGGGGCAATAGAACTTCCCCAGCAGACTGTGCTTCCTGGGGCAGAGACACTTCTGGTCCCTACAGGGCCATTCACTGCTCAACTGCCAATACCCACAGCTCCAGAGTGGGCTTTGGCTTGTAGTGAACTTCTCACTGCTCAGCATCAAGCCCCAGGGCAGTCATTATCCCACCCAGAGGGTGTTCTTTGCAGGGCACTTTCCCAGCTCAGCCCTGCAGGCCTGAGTTACTTCTGGGTGGGGAACTCTTTCCGAGAGCACTCCAGTACCTTGCAGAAATGACTTTTGTAGCTGGCTGGTGGGACAGCTTCCCGTCCATACACCCATCACTGCTCTGCAGAGGAAGGTGGTAACCTCCTGGCTCTTCTGAAGGCAGAACCTACAGGCTTTAACAAAATGAGTAAAAAATCAAAAGGAGGATTGATAGTTTCTATACAGAAAGAGAGAAGCTTTTCAACCCTGAAGAGACTAATAGAAGACAGTCTCCAGACAATTGTTGGTCCCCAATACAAAAGACTCTCCTAGAAGAGACTTAAAAACCTTAAAGAGAACTAGAAGAAAAATGGGGAAAGGAAAGAGAAACTATGCAAGAGAGCAACAACTTCTTGAAATGTGAATTGGAAAAGGTTAAACCTCCCAAGAAGTGCAAGGAAACAGAATTTATGAATTGGAAAAGGTTAAGAATTTCCAAGAAAGTAGGATTTGTGAATTGGAAAAAGAAAATAACTCACTAAAAAAAAAATAAATTAGTGAAATGGAAAAAAAATTCCATAGAGCAAAACAACTCATTTAAAAACTCAATTGGACATATACAAAAAGAAGTAAAAAAAAAAGCTAATGAAGAAAATAACTCACTAAAAATCAGAACTGAACAAATAGAAATAACTGATTCACTGAGATATCAAGAATCAGTCAAGCAAAACCAAAAAAAATGAAAGATTAGAAGAAAAATGTCATATATTTATTTGGAAAAAACAATAGATCTGGAAAATAGCTCTAGGAGAGAGAACCTGAGGACTAACCGAAAATTATGATGAAAAAAAGAGTCTAGATACTAGAACCGGAAGGTAAAATAGGCATTTAAAGAAATCATCGAACACCTTCTGAAAAAGACCCCAAAATAAAGACTCCAAGGAATATTGTGGCCAAATTTCAGAATTTTCATACTAAAGAAAAAATATTACAAGCAGCCAGGAAAAATTAATTCAAATACCAAGGCACTAAAATAAGGGTCACGCAAGATCTGGCTGCCTCAACATTAAAGGATAGATGGGTCTAGAATCTGATATTCCAAAAGGCAAAAGAACTTGGAACGCAGCCAAGAATAAACTACCCAGCTAAGCTGAGCATTTTTTTCCATGGAAGAAGATAGACATTTAATGAAACAGAGGGGACTTCCGGCCAAGATGGTGGAGAGGAGGCACACAGCTGTGTAAGCTATGTGTTTTTTCTCAGAGTTCACTTCATGACAAGCCTGTGAATTAATGCTTGACTGAAAAAAAAACTCACAAATAGTTACGAAGAGAAGACATCATGGAGATTTGCTAGGAAAGATCTGTTTTTGCTCGAGGGCAGGGACAGTTTTAGATCGGGCACAGGCTGAGGGTAGCAACAGCGAGAGCTAGGCAGGCAGCTCGCAGTCGAGCAGACCTGAGTGGGGTGAGGTGTGATCTCAGCCATCTCTGTGGGGAGAGCTTTGCAACAGGATTGTATACTTTGCCCTGGCAGCAAGTCAGTAGCTCAGCAGAGAAGCTAAAAAAAACGGGGGGTGAAGAACAAAAACTCCAAACAGCTGGAGTTTCTCAGAACCTGGCCACCCCTCCCCCACAGCGTCTCAGCACGCTCCCAGAGTTTCAGAGTGCAGCACAGTTCCACTAGTGCCTCACTGCTGCCCCCCCCCAGTCTGTAGAGGAAGCTGGGTGACACCACCCAGCCCCTCCCCCAAAAAAACCATATTCCATTTGGGGTTCTTTTCTTTTTTTCTTTGCTAGCTTGCCTCTGATTCTTTTCTGATAAACTGAGCAAAAAATTGAAAAGGACCTTAACGATTGACAGCTTTTATATGGATAGAGAGCAGACCTAAACCCTGAGGAGACTAAAAACAGACTGTCTCCAGGTGAATCCCCACAGGAGGAGATCATCTGTTCCTCAGCACAGATGAATCTCACAGAAGAAATTAAAAAGGCTCTCACACAAGAGAGTTAGAAGAAAAATGGGAAAAGAAGAGGGAGGCTTGGCAAGAGAGTCTGAAGAACTCATTTAAAGACAAAGTGGATAAAGAAATCAAATCCTTGAAAAATAGGATTAGTGAATTGAAAACAGAAAATAGCTCTCTAAAAAATAAAATTGGCAAAATGGAAAAAAATTCCATAGAACAAAACAACTTAATTGGACAATTACACAAAGATATAAGAAAAAGTGAATGAAAAAAAATACTTCACTGAAAATCAGAATTGAACAAATGGAATTGAATGACTCCAGGAGAAAAGAAGAATCAGTCAAGCAAAACCAAAAAAATCAAACGATGGAGAAAAATGTGAAATACCTCCTTGGGAAAACAACAGACCTGGAAAATAGGTCTAGGCAAGATAATCTGAGAATTATTGGACTCCCAGAAAAATATGATGAAAAAAACAGCCTGGACACCATTTTCCAGGAAATTATCAAAGAGAACTGCCCAGAAGTCATAGAAACAAAGGGTAAAATAGACATTGAAAGAATTCATCGATCACCGACTGAAAAGGATCCTAAAATCAAAACACCAAGAAATATAGTGGCCAAATGCCAGAACCCTCAAACAAAGGAAAAATATACTCCAAGCAGCTAAAAAACCCAATTCAAATATAGAGGAGCCACAATAAGGATTACCCAGGATTTAGCAGCATCCACATTAAAAGATTGTAAAGCCTGAAATATGATATTCTGAAAGGCTAAGGAACTCGGTATGCAACCAAAAATAACTTTCCCAACCAGAATGAGCATCTTTTTCCAGGGAAGAAGATGGTCATTCAACGAAACAAGTGAATTTCACCTATTTTTGATGGAAAAAACCAGAACTTAACAAAAAGTTTGATCTACAAATATAGAACTCAAGAGAAACCTAAAAAGGTAAAAAGAAATTTTGGGAACTATGTTTCTGCTGTAAAGATGTATAAAGAATATATGTCTACCTTGTTCTGGAAACTAGAGGTGGAAAGGACATTATGCCAGAAAAAGGGTAAAGTGGGGGTACTACATCTCACAAAGAGGCAAAGGAAACCTATTATACCCACAAGAAAGAATGGAGGGCTCTCTAAAAAATAGTGGGTATATTACTGCCATCGGAATTAGCTTTAAGAGAAAAATTTTAGACATGTTCAATTTATGGTGAAACTTCTTCCACCTCATTGAAAAGTGAGAAGGGAAAAGTGAAAAGGGAAGGAATAAGCGGAGCAGAAGAGAATATGAAAACTGTCAGGGAAAGGAATAAGATAGGGGGAGGAACTCTAGAGTGGGGGGAGGGATACTAAAAAGGGAGGGCTATGACAAGGAAATGGTGCTCACAAGTTTAATACTGGGAAGGGGGATAAGGGAGAAAGAAGGGAGAAATCATAAACAGGGGTTAACAAGATGGCAAGTAATACAGAATTGGTCATTTTAACCATAAATGTGAATGGAGTAAACTCCCCCATAAAGAGGAAGTGGTTAGCAGAATGGATTAAAAGCCAGAATCCTATAATATGTTGTTTACAGGAAACACACCTGAAGCAGGGAGATACATGCAGAGTAAAGGTAAAAGGTTGGAGCAAAATCTACTATGCTTCAGGTGAAGTAAAAAAAACAGGGGTAGCCATCCTGATCTCAGATCAAGCAAAAGCAAAAATTAATCTAATTAAAAGAGATAAGGAAGGGCACTATATCTTGCTAAAGGGTAGCATAGATAATGAAGCATTATCAATATTAAACATATATGCACCAAGTGGTGTAGCATCTAAATTCTTAAAAGAGAAATTAAGAGACCTGCAAGAAGAAATAGACAGCAAAACTATAATAGTGGGAGATCTCAACCTTGTACTCTCAGAATTAGATAAATCAAAACACAAAATAAATAAGAAAGAAGTCAAAGAGGTAAATAGAATACTAGAAAAGTTAGATATGATAGATCTCTGGAGAAAACGAAATGGAGACAGAAAGGAGTATACTTTCTTTTCAGCAGTTCATGGAACCTATACAAAAATTGACCATATATTAGGACATAAAAACCTCAAACTCAAATACAGTAAGGCCAAAGTTGTAAATGTATTTTTTTCAGACTACAATGCAAAAAAAATTACATTCAACAAAAAGTCAGGGGAAAATAGACCAAAAAATAATTGGAAACTAAATAATCTCATACTAAAGAATGATTGGGTGAAACAGCAAATCATAGACATACTTAATAACTTCACCCAAGAAAATGACAATAATGAGACATCATACCAAAAGCTGTGGGATACAGCCATAGTGGTAATAAGGGGAAATTTCATATCTCAAGAGGCCTACTTGAATAAAACAGAGAACGAGAAGGTCAATGAATTGGGCTTGCAACTAAAAGTACTAGAAAAGGAACAAATTAAAACCCCCCAGTCAAACACTAAACTTGAAATTCTAAAAATAAAAGGAGAGATCAATAAAACTGAAACTAAAAAATAATTGAATTAATTAATAAAACTAAGAGTTAGTTCTATGAAAAAACCAACAAAATAGACAAACCCTTAGTAAATCTGATTAAAAAAAGGAAAGAGGAAAATCAAATTGTTAGTCTTAAAAATGAAAAGGGAGAACTTGCCACTAATGAAGAGGAAATTAAAGAAATAATTGGGAGGTGCTTTGCCCAACTTTATACCAATAAATTCGATAACTTAAATGAAATAGAAGAATAACTTCAAAAGTATAGCTTGCCCAAATTAACAGAGGAAGAAGTAAATAGTCTAAATAAACATTCCCATTTTAGAAAAAGAAGTAGAACAAGCTATTAACCAACTCCCTAAGAAAAAATCCCCAGGACCACATGGATTTATGTGTGAATTCTACCAAATATTTAAAGAACAATTAACTCCAATGCAATAAAAACTATTTGAAAAAATAGGATTGAAGGAGTCTCCTTTCATGACACAGACATGGTATTGATACCTAAACCATGTAGGTTGAAAACAGAGAAAGAAAATTATAGACCAATCTATAGTGATTGCTATAGTGATGCTAAAATCTTAAATAAAATATTAGCAAAAAGATTACAGAAAATTATCCCCAGGATAATACACTATGACCAAGTAGGATTTATACCAGGAATGGAGGGCTGGTTCAATATTAGGAAAAATATTAGCATAATTGACTATATCAATAATTAAACTAGCAAAAACCATATGATCATCTCAATAGATGCAGAAAAAGCATTTGATAAAATCCAGCATCCATTCCTAATAAAAACACTTAAGAGTATAGGAATAAATTGATTTTTTCTTAAAATAGTTAGGAGCATATATTTAAAACCGTCAGTAAGCATGATATGCAGTGGGGAAAAATTGGAACCTTTCCCAGTAAGATCTGGAGTAAAGCAAGGTTGCCCATTATCACCATTATTATTCAATACTGTATTAGATACACTAGCCTCGGCAATAAGAGTTGAGAAAGAGATTAAAGGAATTAGAGTAGGCAATGAGGAAATCAAACTATCACTCTTTGCAGATGATATAATGGTATACTTAGAGAACCCCAGAGATTCTACTAAAAAGCTATTTGAAATAATTCATAACTTTAGCAAAGTTTCAGGGTATAAAATGAGTCCCCATAAATCCTCAGCATTTTTATACATCACCAACAAAATCCAACAGCAAGAGATACAAAGAGAAATTCCATTCAAAATAACTGTTGACAGCATAAAATATTTGGGAATCTATCTACCAAAGGAAAGATAGGAATTATATGAGGAAAATTACAAAAAAACTTTCCACACAAATAAAGTCAGACTTAAATAACTGGAAAAATATTAAGTGCTCTTAGATAGGCCGAGCGAATTTAATAAAATGACAATACTCCCTAAACTAATCTATTTATTTAGTGCTATACCAATCAGACTTCCAAAAAAATATTTTAATGATCTAGAAAAAATAACAATATAATTTATATAGAAGAATAATTGGTTGAGAATCTCAAGGGAATTAATGAAAAAAAAATCAAATGTACCTGATCTAAAACTATATTATAAAGCAACAGTCACCAAAACCATTAGGTATTGGCTAAGAAATGGATTAGTTGAGCAGTGGAATAGGTTAGGTTCACAAGACAAAATAGTCAACTATAGCAATCTAATGTTTAACAAACCCAAAGATCCTAACTTTTGGGATAAGAATTCATTATTTGACAAAAACTGCTGGGATAACTGGAAATTAGTATGGCAGAAATTAGGCATGGACACATATTTAACACCATATACCAAGATAAGATCAAAATGGGTCCATGATTTAGGCATAAAGAACGAGATTATAAATAAATTAGAGGAACATATGATAGTTTATCTCTCAAACTTGTGGAGGAGGAAGAAATTCGTGACCAAAGATGAACTAGAGACCATTATTGATCACAAAATAGAAAATTTTAATTTCATCAAATTAAAAAGCTTCTGTACAAAAAAAAAAAAAAAAACTAATGCAAACAAGATTAGAAGGGAAGCAGCAAACTGGGAAAACATATTCACAGTTAAAGTTTCTGATAAAGGCCTCATTTCCAAAATATATAGAGAATTTACTCTATAAGAAACGAAGCCATTCTCCAATTGATAAATGTTCAAAGGATATGAACAGACAATTTTCAGATCTGGAGTGAAACAAGGTTGCTCAGATGATGAAATTGAAACTATTACTACTCATATGAAAGAGTGTTCCAAATCACTATTGATCAGAGAAATGCAAATTAAGACAACTCTGAGATACCACTACACACCTGTCAGATTGGCTAAGATAACAGGAAAAAATAATGATGAATGTTGGAGGGGATGCAGGAAAATTGGACACTGATGCATTGTTGGTGGAGTTGTGAATGAATCCAACCATTCTGGAGAGCAATCTGGAATTATGCCCCAAAAGTTATCAAACTGTGCATACATTTTGATCCAGCAGTTTTACTACTGGGCTTATACCCCAAGGAGATACAAAAGAAGGGAAAGGGACCTGTATGTGCCAAAATGTTTGTGGCAGTCCTATTTGTAGTGGCTAGAAACTGGAAAATGAATGGATGCCCATCAATTGGAGAATGGTTGGGTAAATTGTGGTATATGAACATTATGGAATATTATCGTTCTGTAAGAAATGACTAGCAGAATTGTACAATATTTCAGAGTCTGATTCTTTTTGTACAGCAAAATAACGTTTTGGTCATGTATACTTATTGTGTATCTAATTTATATTTTAATGTACTTAACATCTACTGGTCATCCTGCCATCTGGGGGAGGGGGGAGGGGGGTAAGAGGTGAAAAATTGGAACAAGAGGTTTGGCAATTGTTAAAGCTGTAAAGTTACCCATGTATATATTCTGTAAATAAAAGGCTATTAAATTTAAAAAAAAAAAGAAAAAAATGACTAGCAGGATGAATATAGAGAGTATTGTCGAGACTTACATGAACTGATGCTAAATAAATGAGCAGAACCAGGAGATCATTATATACCTCAACAACAATACTGTATGAGGGTGTATTCTGATGGAAGTAGATTTCTTTGACAAAGAGATTTAGTTCAATTTCAATTGATCAAGGATGGACAAAAGCAGCTACACCCAAAGAAAGAACACTGGGAAATGAATGTAAACTGCATTTTTGTCTTTCTTCCCATGTTATTTTTACCTTCTGAATCCAATTCTTCTTGTACAACAAGTGTACTGTTCAGTTCTGAACACATATATTGTATCTAGGATACACTGTGTCATATTTAACTTATATAGGACTGCTTGCCATCTGGGGAAGGGGCCTGAAGGAAGGTAGGGGAGAAGTCAGAAGTGAATGCAAGGGATAATGTTGTAAAAAAACTACCCAGGCATGGGCTCTGTCAATAAAAATTTACAATAAAAAAAAGAATTTATTTTTTCACATTTATTTGTAACAAGAGTTAAACAGATCTATTGGGGAATAAATGCATTTTTTCTTTTTTAAAATTAAAGCTTTTTATTTTCAAAACATGAAAAAAAAAAAAAAGAATGGTTGGATCCATTCACATTTCAACCAAGAATGTATCAGTGTCCCAGTTTTTCCACATCCCCTCCAACAGTCAACATATTTTCCTATCATTCTAGCCAATTTGACAAGTGTATAATAGCATCTCAGAGTTGTCTTAATTTGCATTTTTCTGATCAATAGTGATTTGGAGCACCTTTTAAAATTACTAGAAATAATTTCAATTTCTTCATCTGAAAATTGTTCATAACCTTTTACCATTTATCAACTGGAGAATGGTTTGAATTCTTAAAAATTTTATTCAATTCTGTATATATTTTGGAAATGAGGCCTTTATCAGAACCTTTGAATATACCAGTTTATTGCTTCCCTTCTAAACTTATCTGCATTAGTTTTGTTCCTACAAATTTTTTAATTTAATGTAATCAAAATTATTTATTTTGTGGTCAGTAATGATCTCTAGCTCTTCTTTGGTCACAAATTCCTTCCTCCTTCACAGATCTGAGAGGTAAACTATCCTATGTTCTTCCAATTTTAAAAATATATAAATCATTCTTTATGTCCATATCATGAACCCATTTTGATCTTATCTTGCTATACAGTACTAGGTGGAGGTCAGTGCCTAGATTCTGCCATACTAGTTTCCAATTTTCCCAGCAGTTTTTGTCAAATAGTTAGTTCTTATAACAAAAGCTGGAGTTTTTGGGTTTCACAAATACTAGATTATTATAATTATTGACTATTTTGTTCTGTGAACATTACCTATTCCACTAATCAACTATTCTGTTTCTTAGCCAATACAAAATTTTTGTCTTCTCATTATCCCTCTTTTAGGATCTGCTTAAATAATTTATATCTTTGTCAATTTTTGAGGTATGGAATAAAATGACAGAATTGTTTTAATGCTATTTTGTTTTATTGGTAGTAATTAAAAACTATTTTCATATTTTTTATAATTGATGATATATTTTATATGATTTTTTTATCTTTTACCCATTTATCTATTGGGATCATTTGTTACTTTTATAAAATATATAATTACTTATAATTTATAAAATATGTATAATTGCTTTGTATTAAGGCCTCTATTTTTGTCACTTTCTACATATTCTGAATCACCTACTTTTAACGAACATCTTTTTTTTATATCCATATTCTTCTACATTTTTCTCCATTGATTTTTTTAAATGACTGTAAAAAATGAAAGAAAAAATGAACTCTATAGAAAGTTTCCTATGTTCCTTATTTATGTTATTGAAATATTCAACTGTGTGTTTATCCCTTGCTTCATCAATAATTCTCACCCATGACATATATAAAATATATTTTCTTCTTTTCTTATGGTTTTATGATACAACCTTTTACATTCAGATTGCAATCCATTTAAATTTTCAATGGTATATATATTGTAAGATAATTTTCAAACCGTAATATTTACCAAAATGAGGTTTTTGACAAGGGTATTCACTGAATAAGCATATTATTATTATTATTATTATCTTTCTGTAACAAAGTAATTACATTCACAAAGATCTATTTGACCAATAATTAAGCAAGAATGGCTAGGCCTCTATTTGTCTGGAATTGTAGTAAGATAAGTATTTTGTTTTGAAAGGGCAAGTAGTCCTTTGGAAAAGTGAAAAAACAAACAAATAAACAAACCAAAACAAAAAAAAAAAAAAAAAAAAACTGAAATAGTGGGAGGAAGAAGCCAGAAAGTCACAATAGTGGTGAAGCAATATAAGCCAACAAAAAGCTTAGGGAGAATAAAAGTGACTAATACTCTTGCTTACTTGCTTGCCTACTTATCATGCAGCCTTTGCAAAGATGGAAGTAATGGTCATTACTAAATATGTGTGTGCCCATATATGTGTGTATGTTTGTGTGCGTGTGTGAGAGACAAAGAGAGAGAGAGAGACAGAGAGAGAGAGACAGAGAAAGAGAGAGAGAGAGAGAGAGGGAAGTGGGGGAAGAAGGGAGAGAGATACACAGACAGAGATATAAAGGGAGGACAGGGAGGAATGGAGGGAGGAAGAGAGAGAGAGGACAGGTTCAGTGACTGGGTTTAAATATCAAAAATCGATTATGAGGGCTTGAAAGAAGTATAACAGGAGTGGAAGTGAAAAAAATAAATGGAGATGACTTTTCCTCTCCCTTCTCAACTTTTGCGCCAAGGATTCATCTGTTAAGGGAAAAAGTGTTACAACATCATAATTTCAGGGTATAGAAGGATCCAGTAAATATGTTATTGTAAAGGTTGACATGTATTTACTCACCAAGAAAGATATGTAGCTAAAAAAGGAATGGTAAATGATAAAATATGATAAATTACAAGAAGTAAATTATATAATAATGAAAGAGATAAATTCTCTAGATCAGTCAAAAGGATACATGAAGCATGAAAGCTACAAATGAAAAGAATAATTTTTGTGAGACAAAAAGACAAATATTTGTCCAAGGCTAGAACGAAGGATGAGAGAATGGAAATTATGGAAGATATGGAATAGTTGCAGAGAAGAAACAATGAAAAAAGTTATTTCCCCTGTATTATAAAAGATAAAGACATCTGCTAAGGTGAGGAGGTAAGGTGGAATAACTGAGTATGAGGAAAGAAGAAATAACTAGGAATATTTGATGTGGAGATTAGTTTTTCAAATTACAGCATAGAAACTAATCAACCTTGAAGGAAGGTCAGATTTCTAATGCCAAAGTGAGATTTCTTGCAGAATAAGTCAAAATATAGGCTTCAGTTTTATCATTTTACTATCTCTGGATTTCAGCTTTATCATTTTACTAAAACTACTTTCTCCAAAGTTACTAATGAGTTCTTAGTTTTCAAATCCTATGGCCTTTTTTTCCTTTTTTTTTTTTTTTTTTTTAGTAAGTTTATTTATTTTTAGTACACATTTATGAATCATGTTGGGTGAGGGAGAAATCAGAGCAAAAGGGAAAAACCATGGCAGAGATTAAAAAAAAAAAAAAAAAACATGAAAAAAGTGAACATAGCATTTGTTGATTTAGATTCAATCTTATTAAAACTTTTTCTGGATGCAGATGGCATTTTCTGTCCAAAGGCTATTGGGATTGCTGTGAATCACTAAACTACTGAGAAGAGGCAAGCCATTCATTGTTGATCATCGCACATACTTGCTGTTTCTGTGTACAATATATTCCAGGTTCTGATTGTTTTACTCAACATCAGTTCATGTAAATCTTTCTAGACATTCTATAATCAACTTCTTCATAATTTTTTTTATAAAAATAATATTTCATTACCTTCATATGCCACAACTTGTTTAGCCCTTCCCCAGTTGAAGGACATCCACTCCTTTTCCAATTCTTTGCTACCACAAAAAGAGCTGCCACAACCATTTTTGACATGTAGGTCTTTTTCCTTACTTTATGGTTTCTTTGGGATACAGACCTAGTAATAGCACTACTGGGAAAAAGAGTAAACACTGTTTGATAGCCCTTTGGGCATAGTTCTAGATTGTCCTCTAGAATGTTTAGATCATTTCACAATTCCACCAACAATGAGAGGTACCTTAGAGTTCTTTTAATTTTTTTATTTCTCTAATCAATAATGATTTAGAGCATTTTATATAACTATATATGATTTTAATTTCAAATCTGAAAATTGATTGTTCATATTCTTTGAACATTTATCAAAATCAAATATTTATCTACTTTGTTAGTTGTTTACATAAAACCTACTCTTAGTCTTATAACTAAATAGTTTTGTTTGATTCAATTTTATTATTTTTCTCCTTTGAGTTAAAAACTTTTGGAGTTTTTAATTTATTCTATTTCTAGATTTTTTTACTTTCATGCCCACTACATTGATCTACTCTTTCTCTATTTTACTCATATCCCTGTTTGAAGATATAAACTTTTTCCTAAGAAGTACTTTGGCTGCATCCCTTAGGTTTTGGTATGCTTTCTCATTATTGTCATTTTCTTCCATAAAATTATGGATTATTTCTGTGATTTGTTGTTTGACTCACTCATTTTTTAGAACATTTTTATATTTCCCATTGATTTTTACTCGATCCCTGGCCCTTTTTAAATTTAATTTTTATTGTATTATGGTCTGAAAAGGAAGCATTTATTATTTCAATCTTTGTACATTTGATAGTAAGATTTTTTTATGTCCTAGGACACAGTCAATTTTTGTGTAGGTGCCATGGACTGCTGATTAAAAGGTGTATTTTTTTAAATCCCTATTCAGTTTTATTCAGTGATCTACATTTTCTAGGATTCCATTAACCTCCCTAGTTTCTTTCTTGTTTATTTTGTGGTTAGATTTGTATGACTCTGAGATGGGAAAGTTGAGATCATTCACTAAAATAGTTTTGCTGACTCTTTCTTCTTGTAACTGGCTTAAAATCTTCTCTAGGAATTTGCCTGTTCTATTATTTGGTAAAATCACATTTAATGTCGTTACTATTTCATTATTTACAGTACTCTTTTTCAAATCATACTTTTTTTTTCAGATAGTGTGATAGCTGTCTGATATGTTTTTTTTTTTAATTACACCTTTTTATTAACAAGATGGGTAACTTTTCTGCATTGACTCTTGTAAAACCTTGTGTTCCAACTTTTTTCTCTCCTTCCCCCAGATGGCAGGTAGACCAATCCATGTTGTATATGTTAAATACAATATATGTACACATATCCATACAGTTATTTTTCTGTACAAGAAAAATCATATTTAGAAATAAGGTAAAAATAACCTGAGAAGAAAATCAAAAATGCAAGCGAACAAAACAGAAAAAGTAGAAATGCTATATTGTGGTTCACACCCATTTCCCATAGTTCTTTTGCTGGGTGTACCTGGTTGTCTTCATTATTGAACAAATGGAACTGATTTGGTTCATCTCATTGTTGAAGAGAGCTACATTCATCAGAATTGATCATCATATAGTGTTGTTGATGTATATACTGATCTAGTCCTGCTCATTTCACTCAGTGTAAATTCAGGTAAGTTTCTACAGACATTTCTGAAATCATCCTTCTGGTCATTTCTTAGAGAACAATAATTTTCCATATGATTCATATATCACAAGTTATTCAGCCATTCTTCAATTGATGGGCATCCATTCAATTTCCAGTTCATAGCCACTACATAAAGGGCTGGCACAAACATTTTTGCACATACAGGTCCGTTTCCCTTCTTTAAGATCGCTTTAAGATACACTGCTGGATCAAAGGTTATGTGCAGTTTGACAACTTTTTGACCATAATTCCAAATTGCTCTCCAGAATGGTTGGATGCATTGATAACTCCACCAATAATGTTCCAGGCTCCCAGGTTTCTCACATTCCCTGTGACATTCCGCATTATCTTTCCCTGTCATCCTAACCAATCTGAGAGGTGCATAATGGTATCTTAGAGTTGTCTTAATTTGCATTTCTCTGATTAATAATGACTGGAGCATCTTTTCATATAGCTAGAAATAGTTTCAATTTCTTTATCTAAAAATTGTTCATATCCTTTGACCATTTATCAATTGGAGAATGGCTTGATTTCTTATAAATTAGAGTCAATTCTCTATATATTTTGGAAATGAGGTCTTTATCAGAATCTTTAATTGTAAAAATGTTTTCCCAGTTTTATTGCTTCTCTTCTCATCTTGTCTCCATTAGTTTTGTTTGTACAAAAGCTTTTTAATTTTATATAATCAAAATTTTCTATTTTGTGATCAATAATAATCTCTAGTTCTTCTTTGATCACAAATTCCTTCCTCCTCCACAGGTCTGAGAGGTAAACTATCCTATGCTCTTTCAATTTATTTGTAACCTCATTCTTTATGCCTAAATCATGAACCCATTTTGACCTTATCTTGGTATATGGTATTAATTGTGAGTCAATGCATCAATTCTGCCATACTAATTCCAATTTTCCCAGCAGTTTTTGTAAAACAGTGAATTTTTATCTGAAAAGCTGGGGTCTTTGGGTTTGTCAAACATTAGATTATTAAAGTTATTGACTATTTTTTCCTATGAACCTAACCTATTCCACTGATCAACTATTCAATTTCTTAGCCAATACCAACTGGTTTTGGTGAATGCTGCTTAATAATATAATTTTAAATCTGGCACCTAGACCACTGCTTTTTTTTTTTTTTTTTTTCTTCACTTGAAGCATAATAGATTCTACTTCAGGCTTTTACCTTTACTCAGTATGTATCACCCTGCTTTAAATGTGTTTCCTGTAAACAAAAAATTGTAAGATTCTGGCTTTTGATCCAGTCTTCTTTCCTCCTCTACTTTACAGGAGAGTTCATCCCATTCGCATTTTCAGTTCAAACTACTAAATCTGTATTTCCTGCAATCTTATTATCCCCAGACCACACTTTTCTTTTTCTTATCTTCCTTACCCTCCTTCCCATATTAAGCTTATGATTATCACTTGTTTCATGCAGCTCTCCCTCTTTAGAATTCCTCCCACCCCTTTTGCACACCTCCTCATTTCTTATTGCTTCCCTTTTTTTCTGTATTCCCTTATATTTAGCCTACTATTTTTCCCTTTTCTTCTCTCACTTTTTAATCAGGTGAGAGAAGTTTCTCTGTAAACCAACTATGTCTAATATTTTCTCTTTGAGCCAAATCTGATGAGAGTAAGATTCACACAATGTTACTCCGCCCTCCCTCAATTCCCTCAGATATAATAAGTTTCCTTTGCCACTTCATGGGATGTAATTTCCCTCTTTTTATCTCCTCTTTTCCCCTTTTCTGATACAATCCCCTTTCTACTTCTACTTCACTTTTTTATATTATAACAGTAAAATCAGATTATACTCACACACTTTTTGTATGACCATAACAGAAATACAGTTCTCAAGAGTACTTTTTATCTTTTATGCTTCTTGTGAGTCCTATATTTGGAGATCAAAAAAAAATTTTTTTTTTTTTAACTCTGTTCCTTTTTTATTAGGAATAAATTGAATTTGCCGGTTCCATTGAATGTCCATCTTCTTTCCTGGAAAAAAATACTCAGCTTAGCTGAGTAGTTTATTCTTGGTTGCATTCCAAGTTCTTTTGCCTTTTGGAATATCAGATTCCAGGCCCCTTCGTTCATTTAATGTAGAAGCTGCTACATCCTGAGTGATCTTTATTGTGACTCCTCTGTTTTTGGATTTTTTTCCTGGCTCCTTGCAGTATTGTTTTCCTTAGTTTGATAGTTATGAAATTTAGCCACAATATTCCAAGGGTGTTTTATTTTGAGTTCTCTTTCAGAAGGCGTTCAATAAATTCTTTCAATGCCTATTTTACTTTCTGATTCTATTACATCTGGGCAGTTCTCTTTGATGATTTCCTGTAAAATACTGTCTAGGCTCTTTTTTTCATCATAAATTTCAGGAAGTCCAATAATCCTCAGATTATCTCTCCTAGCTCTATTTTCCAGGTTTGTTGTTTTTCCAAGTAGATAATTAACTTTTTTTTTTTTGCTTGACTGATTCTTAATGTCTCAATAAATCAGTCATTTCCATTTGTTCAGTTCTGATTTTTAATGTGTTATTTTTTCATTAACTTTTTTTTACTTTTTTTTGTATATGTCCAATTGACTTTTTAAATCAATTGTTTTGCTCTATTGAATTGTTTTCCATTTCACTGTTTTTTTAAATGGATTATTTTCTTTTTCCAATTCACAAGTCCTAATTTCCTGGGAGTTCTTTATCTTTTCCAAATCACAAATTCTGTTTCCCTGGGAGTTCTTTACCTTTTCCAATTCACATTTCAGGAACTTGTTTTCTTTTTCCACTTTATCAAATCTTTCTTTTAATTAGTTATATGCCTTTTCCATACCCTTCCTTTTCCTCATTTTTCTTCTAGTTCTCTTTAAGATGTTTTATAATTACTTCAAAGAGAGCCTTGTGTTATGGGGATCAGGTTATATCCCACTTTGGGGTTTTGTCTGGAGAATGTCTGCTATTAGTCTCCTCAGGTTTGGAAATCTGCTCTCTATCTATCTATCTATCTATCTTTCTAAGACGCTATCTATATTTAGATCTCACTTTGGTTTTTTACTCATTTTTCTAAAAGCCCTTGGGGGTCTTCCTTCCAAACAAGGAGATTCTCAGCTTCCTCTACAAAGCAGGACAGATGGACAGTAGCTCTCCTGCAAACAGGCTGCAAAGGAGACACTCTGCATAAGTGCCACTGCTCTGGGAAGAATCCTGCTGTGCTGGAACTGTGACTGCCCTAGGCAGAGCCCCATGCTGGGGAATGCAACTGTGCAGTGGTGCTGTAGTCATACTGAGTGACTCCTGGTGCTCAGTGGGTGTGTTCAGGTCATGTGAAACTCTGGCGTTTTGGGGTACACTATAATTTTGTTGTTTGTCTAGCTTCTCTGCTGATCTACTTCTTTGCAACCAAAGCTGAGAAGCCAACATTTAGTAGAGTCCTGCCTGCAAATTCTCTACCCACAGAGACCACACTCCATCCCACTCTGCTCAGAGTGCACTTGCTTCTGTCTTCTGCCTCTCTGACTGTGCTGACCTCCTCCTGCCTGATCAAGACAAGCCTTTTTCTGGTGATCTTCCAGATTATCTTTAGCTGGTAATTTGTTGTACTCCCCAACATTCATGGATTCTACCAGTCAAGCACTATTTCAGAGGCTGAATTTGGTTATCAATAAGTGAGGACAGATGCAAGCTCAAAATGAAGCCTCTATCCTCTCCACCATCTTGGCTCCATCCTCTTTCAAGGCATGCTTTTAATGAGATCTATTTTTCTTTTGTTTTATCTGACCTCAGAACTACTACATCTGACTTTTTTTTCTTCAGTTGAAGCATAAATTCTATTCCAGCCTTTTACTTTTACTTTATAGGTGTCTCTCTGATTAGAGTGTGTTTCTTATAAACAACGTAATGTAGAATCCTGTTTTTTTTTAAATCCACTCTGCTATTTGATTCCGTCTGTAACTCAAGAGTTACAGATATTGTTTTCCAATCTCGGGATGTAAACAGTTTAATCTTTAAATATATATTTTCCCCTATTTTCTGTGATTTTCTTGAGTTTTTTTTTTACATCCAAGGGTTCTAATAAAGACCTCATTTCTAAAGTATATAGAGTATTGACACAAATGCATATGTATGCAAGCCATTCTCCAATTGATAAATGATCAAAGGATAAGAACAGATAATTCTCAGATGAAAAAAGTAAAACCAGTTACAGTCATACCAAAAAGTGCTCTGAATCACTAATGGTCACATAAATGCAAATTAATATTATTCTGATGTACCATTGCAAAGCTTTCAAATTGGCTAAGATGTTAATAAAAGATAATGATGATATTGGAAGAGATGTGGGGAAACGGGGACACTAATACTTTGTTGATGTAGTTGTGAACTGATTCAAACATTCTGGAGAGCAATATGGGACCCTTTGATACAGCAGTGTCTCTACTATGCCTGTATCCTAAAGAGATCATAAAAAAGAGAAAAGGACCCACATGTGCAAACATATTTGTTACAGCCCTTTTTGAAGTGGCAAGGAACTGGAAACTGAGTGGGTATTTATCAATTGGAGAATGGTTGAATAAGTTATGGTATATTAATGTTATGTATATTATTCTGCATATGCATATGAATTCTATAAGAAATGATCAGTAGGATGATTTCAAAGAGGCCTGGAGAGATTTACATAAACTGATGCTGAATGTAATGAGTAGAATCAGGAGAATATTGTACAAAGCAACAAGAAGAATATATTATGATTGATTCTCACAGATTTTGTTCTTTTCAATAGAAAGATGATTCAGGCCAGTTCCAATGACTTTGTGATGAAGACAGCAATCTTGAACCTAGAGAGAAGACTGTATGAATTGTGTGGATCACAGGATAGAATTTTTTGTTTTAGGCTTGCATTTTGTTTTCTTTTCATTTTTTTTCCTTTTTTGATCTGATTTTTTCGTGCAACATGATAATTGTGTAAATATGTATAGAAGAAATTGCACATGTTTAACATATATTGGATTACTTGTCATCTTGGGAAGGACATTGGGAAAAGAATGGATAAATTAATTGGAACACTAGATTCTGCAAAGGTAAATGTTGAAAATTATCTATGCATATGTTTTGAAAATAAAAGACTTTAATTAAATATTTTCAAAAAGAAATATCTCATTTCATCATTACCACAATCCTGAGGCCAGATTGGAACTGAGGGTTTCCAAACTTTCTGTCCTTTTCTGTATTCAATCAGTCACCTAATTGACTCAAATAAAGTAAAAGATATAATTAGCATTCTTTGGTATTCCTACTGACTATATTTGTGTATGTGTGTGTGTGTACATGTATTGTTTCTTTCAATTAATGGTCACAGGAAGTCCAAATATCATCACAAATTTTAACAGATTAATATCATGGAAATATAAAATATTTATGTATCAAAGGCAGGAAAGAACAAAGAATGAAAAAACAAACAATTATTCATGTTTTTAAGACCTCTTCAATCACTTGTGATTCTGCATAACCCCATTTGTGGTTTTCTTGGCAAAGATATTGGATTGTTTTGCCATTTCCTTCCCAAGCTCATTTTACATAAGAGGAAATTGAGTCAAATAGCAACATTACATAACTAGATAAGTTTTTGTGGCTGGATTTGAATTCAGGAAGATGAGTTTTCCTGACTTTAGGACTGGCACTCTATGCAATCTGCCACCTACCTTCCCAATATGTCTATGTGTATTAAATTCTTTAGAATTATAATTCAATTTAGTCTTTGCAATGACACTGAGAGAAAGGTGCTGTTATTACTTTCATATCACAGTAAGAAAACTCTGTCAAACTGAGATTATGACTTTTCCAAGATTACACAGAATATATTTTAGTCATGTGAACCCAGGTCTTCTTGACTTCAGGTTCAGTGCTGTATCTATTGGTTCACTAAATACTTCCAAAATAAATTTGAAAGAATGGAAGTAAAAAAATCAAAGAAATAAGATTGGAACTGGAACCAAGGAAGGAGAACATCCATTAAACATAGAAATAAAATAATACATGCATAATTTCTTCTCAGTCCCTTAAATAGACATACCTATTATTTTTAATATATTTAATTTCAATCTCATATGTATTTGAATTCACCTACTCTTATTCTTGATTTTTATGTATTTGTTTTTCTTGTTTTCTCTAGCGTTATCAGAAGGGAACTCCTAGTGCGAAAAACATTTCCACAGATACATATGGGCAATTCATATACAATAAATTTGTTTAGAGAATTGCCTGTTTTTTTAGACTGACATACCTATGGACACATAGTCAGTATGTGTCATAATTAGAGTTTTGAATATATCTTTCTACTCTAATCTTGGCCTTTTTTGCTATACTGCTACTTTTATCCATAGACTATTTTTAAGAATCCACAGTAGTATCTTTTGCAAGTTTACATAATAATCTTTCTATAGAATTTCTTATAATATTATATATGATCAGGGACTAACTATTTTATGACTTTTGCATCTATCATTTATAAAATTATGTTCTATCTATTTGTGGATATGCTTATCTCTTGTTAGTATAGAGTAAGGTCCTTGAGGAAAGAAATTTGTCTTATATATCTTTGTATATTTCTCTGACAAGCACAGTATCTTATTTCTTGTATTTATTAAATACATATTTGGTGAATAAATAAATTAATGAATATTTAATACTGAAGAAAGAGGTACCTGGAGAGAGAAAGGGAAGGTGAGAAAAGAACAGAAACACACAGAGAAAGAGAGAGACAGACAGACAGAGACAGAGACAGAAAGACAGAAAGACGGAAAGAGGGAAGGAGGGAGAAAAAGAGAACATTAATTACATGAGTTTTGTGCAAAATATAGAAGTTCAATATTTTTTCTTGGAATATCATACTTTATTACAATTCAGTTTAAATATGAATAATTCATATATCAAATCTTTTGGGAAAGGGACAGACAAGAATCTCCTTTCACTATTAAGGTGAGAAAATGTAACTGCGAACATTTCATAAAGTACTAAGAGCTACAATGAAATAATCTGACACAGTTTTTACAAAGCTACTGCTTTCTCACACTTCTTAATCCAGCCAGACATGGGAACAAAGCGGATATATCTTCAATTCCCACAAAAGGTAGGGGAGAAATGGGGTAGGTGTTATTACCAAACAGAAATATCAACTAAGCAATCCTAGTCCAATTTCTACTTCTGTTGCTAAGAAAAGCCCAGAGATTTTCAAATTAATCCAATATACTCAAGAAGTTCTACCTCATGAGAGCTCACTTTTAGTTTAAGAGAAATGCTTCATCACTATTAACATTTTTGCCTCCCTCACTGCATTCATAGTGAAACCTGTCCTCACTCTCTTGCAAGATGATCAACCATTAGAAAACATGCCAGACATATTTCCCTATTGGATGATCAACTTCAAACTGTGAGGTGATACCAGGTCAGAAAGAAGTCATTATTCCCTCTTTCCTTTTTTAAGCATAAAAAGCTGATATATACATATTTATTCATCACTATCTCTAAAGCCACAAAAGGGAGCAAATGATTTATCAGACACTGAAGTCTGATTCAAAAGCTGGAAAAAGTCTTCTTAATGATCTTTATGGGAGTCATACAAAATAGGCCTCTTCAGCCTTTGGCACTAATACCTTAATATGATTTTTTTTCCATGAGGTATATTAGGCCAGCTAGAAAATTTGCTTAAATAACATCAACAATAAAGACTGACTCATTTCTTTTATTATTCTATTCCTGACTGGCTTTCATAAGTGCAGACAGATAACTAAGCCAGTGATGAGTTGCCTGGTCAAGTAGAATGCCAATTTAGCTGTCAAGACATGAACCAAAGCTTGCATGTATGGAGGATATAATGTCCTGGCTAGCTCTCTGGAGGATGGCACTACCAGCCTTAGTCTTAGTGGAGGAGTTAAGTAGGCAGGAGAGCCACAAGGAGGAAGGCCAAAAATGGAATGTCTCATTTCCAGTCCTCTTAGCCCTTAAATACTTCAGTATAATTATATCATTACAGCAAGAGAACCATACATAACCATACTAAGTACTAAGTATATGTGAACTAGAGAACCATCATTTCATCAATCACACTTAATTAACACCCTGTTGTAAGTATCTTTGCTTCAAGTATACTTTTCTCAGAGTTCCCCAATATCTGTGGTTCTCTATAGGAGGACATGGCTAAAGACCAATAGGGGGCATCACTTTAACTTCCATTCGGACTCTATCACGGAAAAATACTAGTCCTTCAGTACTGTTAGATGGGCCATTGATACCAGAGAAAATATATTTGATATATATGGATATCTTTATTAATTTCCCAGGATCCAAAGTTTTTATCCAGTTCTCTTTCTCTCATTTTAACCTTAAAAACAAAACAAAACAAAGCATTTCATCTGATTAATCCTCTTTTATGCATAAAAAACAATCTTTAAACAAAACTATACTGATGTTGTAAAAGACAACAAAAGTATTTTAAAATTAGCTCAGTTACATGTTCATTATTAGAAGCACAGGTTTAAATAATCATTTGCAATACAGCAAAGGCTAGACTTAAATGGACAGTATATATGCTTTCTAAGTGGGAAATATATGTGAAAGATTCTAATACTCTACATGTATGCTGAAATGAGAGTTCATGCTATGGGATTATGAAGATTGTAGAAATGAACTTGCTTCTTACTTCCTAAAGAGACATCCTTTCACTATTCCAATATCCCACTTCCATTACTACCATGTTTTAAAATTTGGGGCAGATTTGGAAGTTACTGAACTTTTTGTTAAAATTCTGGTTTATCCATTTGGCATTGTCTAAGGAATAGATTAGTTGATCAGTGGAATAGGTTAGGTTCAAGGGACAA
This sequence comes from Sarcophilus harrisii, assembly GCF_902635505.1. Lineage (NCBI taxonomy): Eukaryota > Metazoa > Chordata > Mammalia > Dasyuromorphia > Dasyuridae > Sarcophilus > Sarcophilus harrisii. Next base: position 210,789,856 of record NC_045429.1, read on the forward strand.
AACAGTCAACAACTATAGCAACCTAGTTTTTGACAAACCCAAAGACCCCAGCTTTTGGGATAAGAACTTACTGTTTGACAAAAATTGCTGGGAAAATTGGAAACTAATATGGCAGAAACTAGGCATTAATCCACACTTAACACTGTACACCAAGATAAGGTCAAAATGGGTTCATGACCTAGGCATAAAGAATGAAATTATTAATAAATTACAGGAACACAGGATAGTTTACCTCTCAGACCTGTGGAAGGGGAAGGAATTTATGACCAAAGAACTAGAGATCATTACTGATCACAAAATAGAAAATTTCAACTATACCAAACTGAAAAGTTTTTGTACAAACAAAACTAATGCAGACAAGATTAGAAGGGAAGCAATAAACTGGGAAAATATTTTTACAGTCAAAGGTTCTGATAAAGGCCTCATTTCCAAAATATATAGAGAATTAACTCTAATTTATAAAAAAATCAAGCCATTCTCCAATTGAAAAATGGTCAAAGGATATGAACAGGCAATTCTCAGATGAAGAAATTGAAACTATTTCTAGCCATATGAAAAGATGCTCCAAGTCATTATTAATCAGAGAAATGCAAATTAAGAAAACTCTAAGATACCACTACACACCTGTCAGATTGGCTAAGATGACAGGAAAAAAATAATGATGATTGTTGGAGCGGAAGTGGGAAAACTGGGACATTGATGCATTGTTGGTGGAGTTGTGAACGAATCCAACCATTCTGGAGAATAGTTTGGAACTATGCTCAAAAAATTATCAAACTGTGCATACCCTTTGATCCAGCAGTGTTACTACTGGGCTTATATCCCAAAGAGATCATAAAAAAGGGAAAGGGACCTGTATGTGCACGAATGTTTGTGGCAGCCCTCTTTGTAGTGGCTAGAAACTGGAAACTGAGTGGATGCCCATCAGTTGAAGAATGGCTGAATAAATTGTGGTATATGAATATTATGGAATATTATTGTTCTATAAGAAATGACCAACAGGATGATTTCAGAAAGGCCTGGAGAGACTTACACGAACTGATGCTGAGTGAAATGACAATTCAACAACAATATTATATGATGACCAGTTCTGATGGACCTGGCCATCCTCAGCAATGAGATCATCCAAATCATTTCCCATGGAGCAGTAATGAATTGAACCAGCTACGCCCAGAGAAAGAACTCTGGGTGATGACTAAAAACCATTACATTGAATTCCCAATCCCTATATATATGCCCACGTGCATTTTTGATTTCCTTCACAAGCTAATTGTACAATATTTCAGAGTCTGATTCTTTTTGTACAGCAAAATAAAGGTTTGGTCATGTATACTTATTGTGTATCTAATTTATATTTTAATATATTTAACATCTACTGATCATCCTGCCATCTGGGGGAGGGGGTGGGGGGTAAGAGGTGAAAAATTGGAACAAGAGGTTTCGCAATTGTTAAGGCTGTAAAGTTACCCATACATATAACCTGTAAATAAAAGGCTATTAAATAAAAAATAAAACAAAATAAAATTCTGGTTTATTCTGAAAACAAACAAACAAACAAAAAAGGCAAAACAAAAAACAAACAACAAAAGCTAAACCTGGGATTCTACATGAATGAAGAATTAGCTTGAAGGTTTAGTCTTCTTTCCATAAACAATTCAATAAACATTGTTCCTTTTCCTTCTAGGTTGTTCTTTTGCATTGGTTTCACTCTTTACTAATGAAGAGGAAGAATCCTTTCTCTTATCTATAGTGATTGATATATTCTTTAAAATTTGTTAATTATCACAAAGATTTTAAGTTAAAGTTATGATGTTATGAGGGGGAAAGGAAATGTAGGGGAAAATATATCAAAAGTTGATTTAAAAGCAAGAGTCCAAAATGTGGAAGTGGTAACATGAGAGAGAGACAAATGATTGCATTGGCATATATTTGAAAGATAGCCAATATTGTTTTGGCAACCCAGAGGATCTATATTTTAGTACTATTAGGTACCATTTAGTAGCATTAGGTTTTACTACCTTTATGTGGGGATAATTGGTGAATAAAAATATTTTAATCATTCAAAAATATTAGTGCTTTTATAAGTTTTGTGTATCTCTGATTTTTTAATTCAACTTTGACTGTTCTAATCCTAAACTGCTTGATTTAAATCAGAAATGTATTACATGACCATAGTTTTACAGTTAAAAATAAATTAGGTGAAATTTCAATGAAAACATCATTCTCTCTGATTCTTTATAAACTTCATTTTCAGGGAAACATTTGTCAGTGATAGGACTCTGAAGTCATGTCAAGTATATCAGGATGCTTTTGCTCTCACCCTTCTAATACAAAGCAGAGCTACAGGTAGAAATACCTTGGAGGAAGAAGAGCTGAGTTAGTAAAAGTCAGAACCAGTGTTGGGTGTTAATAATTTCGGAAAATGATTAAACAGTTGTTTAAGTAAAATTCTCTTACTACAATTTCAGAATGTTTCTTAAGATTTTTTTTTTTATTCTTTAATCAAATCCCTTAGTATTCTATAGAATCTTTGGCATGAAAAAAAGAAAGTCAAGATAAAGTACTGATTTAATACAAAATTAGGTCAAACTAAATTAAATAGATGATTAAAGTGTTTTGTTAATCTTTCATAGATGTGATTAAAGTATGTTTAATCTAAGTGGTTGCATATGATGTGACAGATTTGAGTCAAATGTAAATCTGTAAAATTCAACTGAGAGTAACAGGAAAAATAATACATGTTATTTAGAGCTATTAAATCTGCATAGCAGGTGTACGCAAAAAGGACAATAGCAAAATCAGAAAAGATTACCCTACTAAGAAAAAATATCATTGCTGGAAACTCTTCCTTTCAATAGCTAGAAATTTAAGAATACATTATGGTTGCTTGAAGAAATAGAGCATACTCTGTCCTTCACAAGTCAATGGTGATGAGTTACCATTTTCCAATGTTATTATGCTAAGCTAGTTCATCAAAGCTTTCTAAATCCCCTTTGTAAATGTTTTCTATCAACCAAATAATACACTATTTTAATTAAATTATTGTTTGAATGATCCTAGAACCAACACAATACAATGACCAGGAAACACCAAATTTAAAAACATTTGCCTTGGAGATGAAACACATACAAAGACAACCTATCACCATTTGCCTTCTCTTTCTTTAATCTCACACTAGTTAGTAGAGCCACTATTGCCACTGCTGATATCATGTGACTGGCTACAGAATAAAATAAATTGTAGAAATTCATTGAAAAAAGGTATTAATCACAAATGTGAAAAAAATAAAAATAAATTAAGCAAGGATAGATGACTAAAGGGTTAGAACAATAAATATCTCTGGCTTAATTGTGTATTTATTATCAGCCTCCAAAAATAATTCAACAAAGCTGAGATTTTTTTTCAATTTTGTCAAAATAACTAAAATTCTACCCTTTAGAAATTAATTTGGATTAATAACTTTCTTTCATTAAATAGTATAATTATAACTAGTGAGTTGATAGGCCTACTTGTCATTTACCTATTAACTGTCAGACTGATTTTTTTTTCATAAGGTGCCATTGTAGTTTTGTTTAGTGGAAGGGGAAAAAGCTAATTTTGGATAAAAGGTCACTTTAGAATAGCAAAGTTTGAAAGCAATTGAGCATCGGTTAACTGAGAGTATAAGATTAAAGGTTGTAGGAGTAAAGAAAGGAACACAGAAATTTATTTTAAAAGACACCCCAAAAAGTTTGCTTATAAAATATTTGCACCCATTATTATAATTAAGAAAAACAGAAATATTTTTCCTCCTATCTACTATCATTTCCTCCTTCAACTATCATGTACTGCATCATTGGAACTCCCACCCTACCAGTTTTCAGATACTGAGTGAATAACATTAGAAGTCAGCTACATTACACACCTAAAGGAGGTTTAGATGACTCTTATAACACTTTCTTATTTTTTTTATTTGATTTTTTTGTATAGTTTTTTTATTTACAAGTTATATGCATGGGTAATTTTACAGCACTGACAATTGCCAAACCTTTTTTTTTTTTCATTTTTCCCCTTCTTCCCCCCCATCCCCTTCGCCAGATGGCAGGTTGACCAATACATGTTAAATATGTTATAACATTTTCTAATGGAAAATTATAATAATATTTTTATCAACTAAGTGCAAATTAACTTTTGAAGCACTGCCTATTGATCAATTAGAGACTCTACATTAAAGCATAATACTCAAATTCTTAAAAGCAATAGGACAACAAACATTTATGAAAAATTACCACCAGGTAATATGGAATTTCAAAGACATGTTTGACTTTGGACAAATCCATACATTGATGATTCTATTTGTTTATGGCATTCCTATGAATTTTTAAAGGAGAAAAGATGATTTGAAAAAGAATATAAATCATAGGTATGCACAAATGTTTCAGTTAAGGGAAGATGAAAGGAACAGGAGAAATGAAATAAAAGATATGTAATAGAAGGATATTATAGAAAAAAATGTAGAATAAGGCTTGACATAATAAAAGGAGAAAAAATAAGAATGAAATAATAAGAATCCAGTTTTATAACAATTATTTTGATACTATGACATACTTAAATACTTAGAGATTTGTGAGATGATTCATCATAAATGGCTATAGACAAAGGATTTTATCTAGTAGCCAAAAAATCATATATTTGTCAATTTTTTTTTTCTGAGAAAACATCCAGAATTATCTAAACTAGGTTTTGGAAAACAGAGATCACTAGATCCATCTATAGTCATAGCTTCACAGAGTCATAGAATCTGAGTCAAAATGGATATGATGTGTTATAAAGTCCAACTAGTACCTGTCGAAGAATATTTTATAAGATATACCCAATATTTATATGCAAAATATCTTCTATTCTCTAGTGAGACTATTTCAGTGAGAAAAAACACAATTGTCTCCCAATATAGATATCAATTTTGAGATGACTCCAAATGTGTATAGACATACATAGATACATGCATACACATATGTTAGGATTCTTACAAGGTGCTAAGTCACTGGAATTGATAGGCACTCTGGGAGATTCACAAGTCAGGATTCAGTCAGGAGATTCACAAGCCCGGGAGATTCATAAGTTCAGTGGAGGAGATTCCCAAGTCACAGCTCCCACAATCCCCCTTTCGGAGGAGGATTCAACCTCTGAGTTCACACCTGTTAATGAATATAGTAAATTTTCTCACAAATTCTTCACTTTGTTTTCTCTGCAAATTTTGTCTCATGGATAAAATATTCTCTCTCCTAATCTCTACCTCCTTGAACCTATAGCTACCTTCAAGGTTCAGATCAAAATAGACCTCCTTCAAGAAGTCTTTACTAGCCAAGACACTAAAGTACTATCTTCATCACCATTCATATGTTTACATGGCAGACCCAAGTAAACCCCTCTCTCTTACTTTTCTCTGATATTCCCACTGCTTAACACAATGACTATCAGAATTACAGTAAGTAAAATGAATTGGTGTAACATTGTTTACCCAATTCATTATAAATCTTAGCAATAATTTATAAATTTATTCTGATAGTAATTTTTTTTCTACTCATGCCCAGACTACCCAAAACGCAGAATATGTGTATCTGTATATGCACATACACACACACACACAAATATATGCATGTGTATGTATGTGTATAACTATAGTACATATACACACATATATGTATACATGTATAAGCATATACCTATATACGTGTTAAGTGATATATGTATATAAATATATACATTCATATATACATATATATATATATATATATATATATATATATATGTAGGTGTGTGTGTGTAAATTGTTATTTCCAGACTCTGACCAGGGAGTATTATTTAACAATCTCATCTTTAAAAATGATGCTATTTATCTATATGAAGATAGGTTTCTCTGTCCTTCTCTACTCAGGGAACCATCCCCTTAAAATTTTAAATGAAGGAGAAAACTCAAGATAGTTCTGCAAAATCAACTATCATATCATTTTTTAAAATTTTTCTTAAAGGATATGCAAAAAGTCATCAATGCATTTCCAGTATTCTTCATTGGAGCTAAGGTTATCAAATATATGTCTCTCTCTCTCTCTCTCTCTCTCTCTCTCTCTCTGTGTGTGTGTGTGTGTCTTTCTGTCTCTCTGTCTCTCTCTTTCTGTCTTTCTCTGTGTGTGTGTGTTTCTATGTGTGAAAGACTTACAGAGACAGAGAGTAGTATTTAATTGTTCTTTCAATATAATCATTATGTATGCATGTATCCGATGTTTTTGGTTCTACTCACTACTGTCATGATTTCGTGTACTTTTTTGTGCTGTTCTGAATTAGCCATTTGGAGCTAACTAGGTTAAAGGATACAAAGTTTTTAGTATGAATTTAAAAATAAGTGATGTGTTCAATTTACAGTTTCAAAAGAGTATTAGTTTCTTTTTTAAACAATCTTTTCAACACTGTTTCAATCTTGCTTCATTTATAGAAATAGGAGGATTTAGTTCATGAAGAATTAACTTAATTTAGCTCATCCTAATGTATGTCTTCTCATTCATCATTTTCTCTTTAACTTTTTATCTTTTGATATGCCTTCATTGTTCTTTTATTTATGCCTTATTTAAAACTTTATATTAATGATACCTTTTGAAATATGAAAAAATTAATTCAGTAAAGGCCTTTTTCATGTCAATTGAACCTACTTATATTTATTCCAGTTCTATTATTTCAGATGTTTGCAAATAAAAATTCTACATATATCTCATTTATTTTTTACTTCAAAACGTAGCTCTCAAAATATTTTTGTTGAAATTTACTTTTTTCATTTACATTTATTTATCTCCTGAACACGTTGTTTTGATTTGCAATTTGAATTCTATTTCTTTTTAAATACTTTATGTCATTGCTTCCACTGATTTCTCATGATTGTGCAGTACTACTAAGTTTATTGAAATTGTGTTACTTCTATTTTGTGAAGGATATTTTCCTGGCTGTTTATAAACTATATTATTTGTTACTGAAATTAGAAAAGCTAAATTCAACATGACAATATTTAAACATGTTTTCAATATTATATTTTTTCAATCAGGACAAAACTTTCATATCCTAACCCCATAGTATATTGATAAATAAAGAAAAAAAATATTTTATAGAAATATGTGTTCAAGAAAAAAATAAATGACCCTATTAGCCATGTCCAAGGGATTTCTTTTCTTTTCTTTTCTTTTTTCACTTCAATTCCTTCACAATTCTATCTGGAAAGGAATATCTTGTTTTATCATGAATCTTTGAAAGTTGTTATTTGCTATTACATCACAGTAATTAAGTCTTTGAAAACTGACTTTCTCCATAAGAATATTGTTATTGTATTGTTTCTTCTCACTTAATTCTATATTAATACATGCAAGTCTTCCTAGCCTCTTTTGAAACTATTATCTTTATCAGTTTTTATGGCACAATAATATTATATCACATGTTCAATTTGAAACTTCATCAGTCTTTTAGGGAGGCATACATTTTCTTCAAGGTCAGAGACCCTGCTTTAATGTTGCCTTTTACTTTTATTCTGACAATTCCCCCAACTTTTATACTTTTAAATGTCAAATCTGTCATTGTCTCTTTGGAACTTCCACTTATCATAGTAATATAGATCTACTATTTTTTCCTTTATTAACTGGTTTATGTTTTCTAGGTTATGCATATATTAACTTTTATTTATTTTTATTTTTTATTATAGCTTTTTATATACAAGATATTTGCATGGGCAATTTTTCAGCGTTGTCCCTTGCAAAACGTTCTGTTCCAACTTTTCCCCTCCTTCCTCCCACCCCCCTCCCCTAGATGGTAGGTAAACCAATACATGTTAAATATGTTAAAGTATACGTTAAACACAATATATGTATACATATCCATGCAGTTATTTTGCTGCACAAGAACAAAAATGGACATAGAAATAAGGTAAAAATAGCCTGAGAAGGAAAACAAAAATGCAAGTGGACAAAAACAGAAGGAAATGCTATGTTGTGGTTCACACTCATTTCCCATAATTCTTTCACTGGGTTTAGCTGGTTCTCTTCATTATTGAGCAACTGGAACTGAATTGGCTCATCTTATTGTTGGAGAAAGCCACATCCATCAGAATTGATCATCACATATATATTAACTTCTAAAATATACATTTCTTTATGAATCATGTTTAAGAGAGAAAAATCAGAAAAAAGGGAAAAACTAAGGGAAAAAAAACAGTAAAAAGAAGTAAACAAAGCATATATTGAATTACATTGAATATCACTAGTTCTTTTTCTTGATGCAGATGGTATTTTGTATCCAAACTTTATTGGGACTGCCTTGGATCACTGAAGCACTGAGAAGAATGAAGTCTTTCATAGTTGATCATTGCACCATCATGCTGTTACTGTAAGCAACATATTCCTAGTTCTACTTTTTCCACTCAGCATCAGTTCATGTAAATCTTTCCAAGCGTTTATAAAATTATCTTGTTCATAATTTTACTGAACAATAATATTCTATTACCTTCATATAAGACAAATTATTCAGACATTTCCCAATTGAAGGGCATTTACTCATTTTCCAGTTCTTTGTCACCTGCAAACATTTTTGCACATGTAGAGGCCCTTTCCCCTTTTTTATGATTTCCTTGGGATACAGACCCAGTAGGAACACTGATGGATCATAGGGTATGCAAAGCTTTATAGCCCTTTACACATAGATACAGATTGTTCCCCGAATGACTGGATCATTTCAAAATTCCACCAACAAGTCATTAGCGTCCCAGTTTTTCACATCACTTCCAACCTTTATCATTAATCTTTTCTTGTCATCTTGGTTTATCTGAGAAGCATGATGTGGTAGCTCAGAGTTGTGTTATTTTTTATATCTCTAATCAATAATGATTTAAGCATTTTTTCATATGACTATAGGTGACTTTAATTTCTTCATTTAAAATTATCTGTTCATATCCTTTTGACAATTTATCAATAGGGGAATGGCATATTCTTATAAATTTGACACAGTTCTTTATATATTTAAGTAGTTAGAGCTTTATTAGAAACACTGATGGTAAAATTTATCCCAGATTTATAATTCCCTTTTAATCTTGTCCATTTTTTAATAGTTTTTTTTTTATTTACAAGTTATATGTATGGGTAATTTTACAGCATTGACAATTGCCAAACCTTTTGTTCCAATTTTTCCCCTTCTTCCCCACTCCCCCTCTCCCAGATGGCAGGATGACCAATAGATGTTAAGTATATTAAAATATTAAAGTATAAATTAGATACGCAATAAATATACATGACCAAACCGTTATTTTGCTGTACAAAAAGAATCGGACTCTGAAATATTGTACAATTAGCTTGTGAAGGAAATCCAAAATGCAGGCAGGCAAAAATACAGGGATTGGGAATTCAATGTAATGGTTTTTAATCATCTCCCAGAGTTATTTTTCTGGGTGTAGCTGGTTCAGTTCATTACTGCTCCATTGGGACTGATTTGGTCCATCTAATTGCTGAAGATTGCCAGGTCCATCAGAATTGATCATCATATACTATCATTGTTGAAATATATAATGATCTCCTGGCCCTGCTTGCCTCACTCAGCATCAGTTTGTGTAAATCTCCCCAGGCCTTTCTGAAATCATCCTGTTGGTCATTTCTTACCGAACAATAAAATTCCATAATATTCATATACCACAATTTAGTCAGCCATTCTCCAATTGATGGTCATCTACTCAGTTTCCAGTTTCTGGCTGCCACAAGAGGGTTGCCACAAACATTCTTGCACATCCAGGTCCCTTTCCCTTCTTTAAGCTCTCTTTTGGATATAAGCCCAGTAATCTTATCCATTTTGAATTTCATAATGTTCTCTAATTCTTCTTTGGTTACAAATTTTGCCCTTCACCAAAGATATGATTATTCCTTGTATTCTGTTTTGCTTATGGTATCACCTTTTAAGACCAAATCATATATACATTTTAATCTGATTTTGGTATAGGTTGTAGATCTATGTCAAGTTTCTGAACATTATTTGCCAGTTTCTCAGTAATTTTTATCAATCATGAGTTGTTATGATTATTCCTTGTGTTCTGTTTTGCTTATGGTATCACCTTTTAAGACCAAATCATGTACACATTTTAATCTGATTTTGGTATAGGTTGTAGGTCTATGCCATATTTCTGAATATTATTTCCCAGTTTCTGAGCAATTTTTATCAATCATGAGTTGTTATCCCAGAAGCTGGTGTTTGGGGGTTTATCAAATGCTACATTTCTATAATCATTGATTATTGTATTGTGTGTATCTAACCTATTCTACTGATCCACCACGCTATTTCTTAGCCCAGTAGCAAATGATTTTGATGACTGTTGCTTTATAATAGAGTTTTAGATTTAGTATTGCTAAGCCACTATCTTTTGTATATTTTTCATTAATTTCCTTGATATTCTTGACCTTTTGTTCTTCCAGAGGAATTTTGTTATTATTTGTACTAACTCTATAAAATATTTTTGGCACTTTGATTTGCATGGTACTGAATAAATACACCAATTTTGGGAGAATTGTCATTTTTATTGTATTTGCTTTATTTTATTTCTTCTCTTTATTTTTTCTTTGCATCAGTATTCATTGGGAAGGTTGTATAGTTTTTTTCTCTTTTTTGACTCCCTTTGGTTTACTTATCAGTGCTGTATTTGTGTCATAGAAATATATTGTTAAGACTCCATCTTTACTTATATTTTTAAATAGTCTACATGGCATTGCAATTAATTGTTCTTTAAATGTCTAATAGACTTTATTTGTAAATCTATCTGGTCCTACAGATTTTTTAGAGAGTTCATTGATGTTTTCTTCAATCAATTTTTCTGAAGTGAGACTATTTAAGTAATTTATTTCCTTTCCTATTAACCTAAATAAATCATTTTAAAAACATAAAACATTTTAAAATCTCCATAGATGGAGAAAATGATTTTGGCAAAATACAGCACCCATTCGTATTGAAAACACTAAAAAGCATAGTAACAAAATGGGTGTTAATAATTAATAAATAATGATATTTAAATAATAAGTAATATCTACCTAAAATCAAAGGCAAACATTATTTGTAATGGAAAGAAACTGGACACATTCTCAGGTTAAATAAAGATGCCCATTATTCCCACTATTATTCAATATTGTAGCATAAATTTTGGCTTTTAGCAACAAGAAAAGGAAATTAAAAGAATTAAAATGGACAATAAGAAGATAAAACTACCATTCTTTGTAGATGACATGATGATATACTTAGAGAATCCTAGAAAATCATCCAAAAATGTAATAAAAACAATTCACAGCTTTGGTAAATTTGCAAGATATAAAAATAACTGAGAGAAATCATCATTATTTCTATATATTACTGACAAAGCCCATCAGCAAGAGATAGAAAACAAAATCCTATTTAAAATAATTGTAGACAATAAAAAATACATTTGGATATATAGCTGCCAAGACAAACCCAGGAACTCTGTGAACACTATTACAAAACTTCTCAAACAAATTAAGTCAGATCTAAACAACTGGAAAAATACCAGTTGCTCATGGATGGGCCAAGTTAATAAAATATAATAAAATACATAAATAAATAAAAATGATTAAAATAAAATAATTTATATTTCAGAATTTCTAATTTGGTATTTAATTGGAGGTTTTTAATTTGTTCTTTTCTGGGATTTTTTGTTTGTTTGTTTGTTTTTTAGTGGTATGCCCAATTTATTGGTCTCCTCTTTCTCTATTTTATTTATGTAACTATTTAGAGATATAACATTTTCCCTAAGAACTGCTTTGGCTGCATCAGATAGGTTTTGGTATGTTGTTTCATTATTGTCATATTCTTAGATGAAATTATGGATTGTTTCTCTGATTTGTTCTTGGACCCATTCATTCTTTTGAATTAAATTATGCAATTTTAATTGGTTTTTAGTCTTTCTCTGCCCCTTTATTAAATATATTTTTTATTGCATCATGGTCTGAAAAGGAAGCATTTACTATGTCTGGCTTTCTGCATGTGATTCTGTAAGATGTACAATCCTTCCTTATGCCTTTTAATTAGATCTATTTTTACTTTTGCTCTATCTGAGATTACAATTGCTACCCCTGATAATTTTTTTCTTCATCTGAAACATGATAATTTCTGTTCTAGCCCTTTACCTTTACTCTGTATGTATATATCTATTTCAAATAAGTTTCTTCTAAGTAACATATTGAAGGATTCTCTTTTTTAATACACCCTGGTATTCTCTTTCATTCTCTGAGAATTCCTCCCATTTACATTCACTATTATGATTACGAGATCTGTATTTCCTTCCATGCTATTTTCTCCCCTGTATGTATTTTCCCCCGCTTTCCACCCTGTCCCTCTTAGCTGTGTTTTTAACTTGTCCCAACCTCTATGTGCCTTACCTGCTATCATCCCTCCACCTTCTCTTAACCTCTTCTAGTGTTTCTGTCCTACCTTCTATCCACCTCTCCATTTTCTTTCAATCTTCCCTTTGTCTTCCTACTTTTTATGGGGTAATATAATTTTTATACATAATTGAATGATTGTTATTACCACCATGAGCCCAAACTGATGAGATCAACTTCAGACAATGCTCATTTTTCTCTTTTTCCCTCTATTGTAATAGGTTTTTTGTGCCTTTTTATGCCATTTAATTGATCCCATTACACCTCCCTTTTTTCTCTTCTCCCAATTATAATCCTTTTCCCATTTCTTAATGTTTTTTTCCTTGAATATTTTTACATCATTCATTAATAGCCACACCCTCTCTTCATGTGATATTCTCTTAAGTGTCCCAATATCAGATACAGTTCTCAAGAGTTATATCATTTTCCCATCAAGGGATTTAAACAGTTTAACCTTTTGATAATATATATTTTACTTTATCTTTTAATGGTTCTCTTGAGTCTTGTGTTTGAAGATCAAATTTTCTGTTTAATTCTGGTTTTTGAATAGACTAGATTGATTGATAGTTTCTCGATAGTCTATGATTGAATAGAATGATTGAACATGATTGAAAGTCTTTTATACTTCATTGAAGATCCATCTCCTCTCTTGAAATATGATGCTCAGTTTAGCTATGTAGTTAATTCTTGGTTGTAATCTTAGGTTCTTTGCCTTTCAGAATATAATTTTCCAGGCCTTCTGATCATTTATTATGGACACTGCCAGATGCTGAATAATCCTGTCTGTTGCTCCTTGATCTTTGAATTGCCTCTGTCTTGCAGCTTGCAGTATTTTTTTCTTGAGATTATACTTCTGGAATTTTCCAACAAAGTTCTTCAGAATTTTCCTTGAGGGATCTATTTCCAGAAGTAAATGGTAGATTATTTCAATGACTATTTCCCCTTCTCATTCTAGTGTATTAAGGCAGTTTTCTTTGATGATCCCTTGAAGAATGCTACCCAGACATTTTTAGGTCATGGCCTTCAGATAGATCAATAATTTTAAAATTGATTCTCCTGGATCTATTGTCTATATCTACTATATTTCCAATGAGATATTTTACCTTTCTCCCATTTTTCTTTCTTTTTAATTTATTTGATTATTTGATTATCCTTGCTGCTTCATAGAGTCATTAGAATCTATTTGCCCTATTCTAATTTTTAATGTGCAAATTTTTTCTGTTAGCTTTTGTATCTTTTTTTCCATTTGATAAATTCAACTTTTCAAGGTGGTGTTTTTTTCCTTGGATTTTTTTTTTTTTTTTTTGCATTTGAGCAATTGTATGTTTTTAAGAATTGCCTTATTTTTCCAAGCTTGATTCTCTCTTGCATAGCTTCCATTTCTTTTATCATTTTTTCTTCTACATATCTTATTATTTTATGGACACTTCCAAGAAGCCTCTTTGGACTTGATACTCATTCATATCACTCCTTGAGATTTTTTCTCTGGGTATTTTGTCCTTCTCTGAGTTGATGTTTGGGTCTTTCCTGTCACCATAATAACTTTTAGTGTCCTATGTTCTTTTCCATTTTTTCTCATTTTCTTTTTAATTCTTTTTTTCTTCCCTCTTTTCCCATTTTTATGGTCCAACTCTGTTTCTGGAGTAAATATTGCACTGACATAAGAATTCCAACTCTGAGCCTTGTCTTTAAGCATAGAGACTCCTTGCGTTTTCATGAGGTAGCTTTGCCTGCTCTTTTCCAGGAAACAGTATGGTTTCCAAGTATTTGCCTACAGAGATGGAACTGAAGACTGCCCTATTGGTTTGGTGCACTACAGAGCCAGGATCAAGGATCTCAGTTGTTAATCTGCTGTAATTCAGACTCTCTCACTGGCTTTCCCAGACTCTGTCTGAGCTAGGCTTAATACACTTTTCACCCCATTGAGATTGACCTTTTTTGAAAATTTTCCAATTTATCTTGAGGTGGATAGTGGATTACTTCCATTACACGTTCTTCAAATGTTTGATATCAGGTGGTTTTGAAGGAAATGGAGAGAGTTTGAGCAACTTCCTGGCTTCACCCTGCCATTTTGAATCCATCTCCAGAAGTCTATAGCTCTACTGTTTCCAAAGTTCTGAATTTGGAATCAATTTGAAGAATTATTTTCAATTATGAATTGAGAACACTGATTTTTAAACTAATTTCATTCCTACTGTCTTCTTTTATAATTGTATTTGTCTTTGGAACCATTATGTTACTTGTTGCTATTTTCCCCATCTTTCTGGGGATATGGAAGAGAGTGCAAAAATATAATTACTTTATTGATTATTATAATTTTAGTTCATTTTCCACTCCACTGGAATATTCCCAAGCAATCCATTGCACCTTGCAATTTGAAGACATTAATTTCCCTTCTACTTTCTTGGAGCCAGAGAGAGAGCATGTACATTTTTTGGTATATTCAATAAGAGTAATATGTTACTTTAAGACTTTTCTGAGTTAAATATCCCAAATTTCATTACTAATTGACTATATGGCATATTCCCAAGTTCTTAGTCTTGAAATGTCCTGTCTTTTACTGTCTGGAAAATGTGGTATACAAAATTGAAGCTAATTTTCCACACAAACTATTAGCAGGGCAGAATATGATAGGTCAATTAACTTCCTTAACACTTAAACTCTATTAAACATTATGCCATATTTGTAGGTTTTCCTGTGGCCTTCCTTTTTTATGAAACATAGAGGCTCTTCTTTTTAACATTTTGGCTCTAGCTTATGTCAATGCCAGTTCAGGTTCTTCTCTATAGTCTTACAGATTTCCCTGACATTTCCAATTAATTTTCATTTTTTCATTCTAATTTGTTTCGTATTTTTATTTTCCCCCAGATACTTGTAAAACTATTTTTACCTTTGTTTTTTAACACTTTGAGTTCTAGATTATCTTTCTTAACTCTATCCTCAGCCACCATTAGGAAAGCACATGAGAAGTTTTGAAAAATATTTTCATAAAAGTCATGCTGTGAAAAAAAAATTGAATCTCCCCACAGACAAAACAAGACAGAAGAGAGAGAGAGAGAGAGAGAGAGAGAGAGAGAGAGAGAGAGAGAATTGGGGAAGGGAGGCAGAAAGAGAAAGGACAGGTTTAGTGAATTGGTTCAGATGTCAAAATTATGAGGGTAGTATTTTTCATCATAATTACTTCACATTCTCAGTAGTAACAGATTATTGTCTTGTTGAAAATAGTAACGTAATTCACACTGGTCATCCCAGAACATTCCTCTTACTTTGTATACAGGAATTTCATTTTGCTTGAGTTCATATGTGTATTTCAAGGTTTTTCTGAGTACATCCTGTACATTATTTCCCATAGAACAATAATATCCTATCATAATCACATCCTAAAATTTATTCAACCATTCCTCAATTGATGGGCATTTTCTCAATTTTCAGTTTTTTTGAACCTGAGCTGCTATAAATATTTTTCTACATATAGGTAGTCTTCCTTTTTTTATAAATCTTTTTTTTTTTTGCAATTCATTCCTAGTAATGGTATTGCTAGGTCAATATACATTCATGATTTTATAGCCCTTAGAGCATAGTTCACATATTTTCATCATTTGTCAGTCCATAGCCCTTACTTTTAATAAATTTTATATCATTTCCTTTATGTTTGAGGAACAAGGTTTGATCAGAGAAACTTTCTTTAAAATTATTTTTAGTTACCATTACTAACTGCATTTCTCTTTTAATGTCCAGGCTAGCTCTCTGGTGGGCCTCAGGTCAGCCTGAAGCCTTGGGCTTAGTCAGGGAGTGAAGTGAAGGAAGGCAGGAGAGCAGCCACTTGTCTGGTCAAAGATGGAGTCTGGACTCTTCAGTCTGCAGCCTGAAGTCTTCTCTGTGGCTGAGATCACTGTGGCCAAGAGAACCCTCTGTCTCTGGGACTCCCTTAAATACACCAGGACAATTACATTCCCACACCATACTGGGCATGCACAGTTGTACAACATCACATCACCACATTACCCTAAGTATATGCCAACTAGACTGACCACATCATTATGTTACATCAAGTAAGTGCTTAGAGACTCACCATCTCACACCAAGTAGGTACTTGCACCCTGGTGTCTCAGATTCAAGTACACCCTTTCAGAGTTTCACCTGTGAAGACCTCATATTTTAAAATCAGCCAGACTCAGGAATTCAGGTTAGGGGAAAATTGTCAGTCTTTATTTTCAGTGAAGAAAGATCAGAGGTGGAAGAGAATGGGCAACAGCAATGTGTGCAGCTGAGTCAAGAAGCTAGCTAGACCAGCAGCCACACGACCAGCAGCTAGGAGTATGGAACACAGGCCAATCTCTCCCAGCTTCTCTTCCTGTCTCTTTCTCTCCACCCACTAAAATCGTCATTTTCTATACAACACATCAGGACTTGCACAGAGGGTGGGCCGGGACCATTTTTTATCCAATCATGTATATTAATAGAGTATATTAATAGAGTATTTAGCCTCACATACTTGGGACCTCAGTGCATCAACTCAAGCCTCAGCCCATTACATCTCCCGCTTTCTTTTGTTTTAGAACACAGGTGGTCATGACATCCCTGACTCCTCAGGGAGGTCAGAGCCCCCAAGGAAAGGTGATCACAGCCTCCCTGACTTCTTAGGAAAGGAGGTGAAAGCACCGAAAAGGAGGTGATCATAGCCTCCCTGACTTCTCAGGAAAGGCAGTGAAAGCACTAAAAAGGAGATGATCACGCCCTCCCTGACATCTCAGGAAGGGAGATGAAAAGCACCAAAGGGAAATGGGGGTTGCTAGTGGGTTTCTGGGCTGAAGGGTCTTATTATGCACAAACCCATCAGCATGAGAGGTATTACACAAGCACATAGCAATGACGCAGATGCTATTAGAGATGACTCTCCCCAGTCAGTGCAGGCTTGATGTGGTGTAACAAACATGAATTGTACACGCAAGTAGCGGAATAGCAAACGATATAAATCAACATAGTGTTGGAAAAGATCACCAGAAGTCCTAGAAGGAGGGTATGTAAACAACAGTCACACATACACCTTCTTCAGCAGCCAAGAGATAGTCCAAAACCAATCTATTTTCCATTACTTCACATGTCAGGGAATCCAATGATCCCCCTGAGTTTTTGAAGTCCTGCAAAAGTCTTTTTATGTGTTAGGGAATTCAATGATTCCCGCAGATTTTGAAGTCCTGTAACAGTCTTATCATTTCTCAGAGAATCCAATGATTCCTGAGAATTTTCAAGTCCTGTCTTAGAGAATCCAGTGATTCCTGAGGGTTTTCAAGTCCTATGTCTCAGAGAATCCAATGATTCCTGAGGGTTTTCAAGTCCTATGTCTCAGAGAATCCAATGATTCCTGAGGGTTTTCAAGTCTAACAATCTTTGATGTCCATGAGTCAAATGCCATAACTGCCATGCTTTTTCAATGGTGAGCACAATCAGCAACAGAACCACCTGATATTTCTTGGGTCGTCTCCTTTGTTTCAAGGGTCTGTTCCGTCTCTCTGTGATGGACAAGGCGAATATGGCTCGTTGGCACCCATCTGATTCCTTCTCCACCTGATCTCCTCTCCCCTCTCCACTGTAGAGATACAAGCAAACCCTCTCCCCAAAGCAGTTAGCCTATCTGGTCTTTTCCATTCACCACTTTCTGGGTCTCTCCACATCACCTGGCAATTATCGAAAGATAATGGAGCTGCTTGCACTGGACACTGACCTTCCGGTGGGTTATAAAACCTGTCTGCTGGAGCCAATGCATCTTTGTCAAAAATCAAGAAGTTAATAGTATAAAGGGCTAGATTTAGAAGTTCTCTAGGATTACCTGTGGCTCCCCTTTCTTTTGTTTTTGGAGGAGCGTCTTAATATCTCTGTTTCTCCTCTCCACTATTGCCTGTCCTTGAGGATTAAAAGGTATGTCCATGGTGTGTAAAATCTTATACTGTGCATAAAAGTGTGCAAAATATTTCGAAGTATAAGCAAGAACATTGTCTATTTTTATTGCTTGTGGCACACCCATAATGGCAAAAGCTTGTATGAGGAATTCAGTGACCACTCAGGCTGTCTGTCTCTTTTGCTGCTGGTATTGCAAAAGTGAATTCCGAAAAGGTGTCTACCACAACGTGGATGAAAGACAGACGACCAAAAGATTTATAATGGGTCACATCCATTTGCCAGATTTCATTGGGTCTCAAACCATGAGCGTTCTTCCCTGGAGGCAGTGTAGGAGCATGGAAAGGAAGGTGAGCTGTACAGGCTTTTACTATGCTCCTAGCTTCCTCTCTTGTTATTCCAAATTTTAAATGTAAAGCTCGAGCAGCCTGATGATATTTAGAATGAGATGCCTGGGCTTCTTGGAACAAAGGAGTATTGACCAACATAGTTAGAAGGCTATCTTCCTTTGAATTGCCATCAAAAATGGGACCTGGAAGTCCACTATGAGAGTGGACATGTAATATATAGACCTTACCTAGATGCTTTCTCACTTGCTCTTGAAGTTTTTTAAAGAGATGATATATATTAGAGGCTGCAAATTTTATTTGGGCTGTGGCAATTCTTTATACCACACCTACTGAGTAGGCCAAATCAGATATTATATTTATGTCTCCTGGATAATAAGTAAGAGCTAGAATGATTACGTACAATTCATTCTGCTGAGTGGACTGAAAAGGAGCTCTGACTACTCTCTTTATAGTTAGATCATGAGAGTACACAGCATTAATATTATGTTTGGATGCATCCGTGAAGATAGTTGGTCCTTTAAGAGGAACTTTAGAAACTTTTTCTTCAAGAATCCATCGCCAATTATGTAATAGTCTGCTTATCTTTAATGGAGACCCATGTATAAAATTTGGAGCCATGGCTAATAAAATTTGCCACTCTGGGATGGTCTCACAACACACATTAATTTGTGTATTGGTATAAAAAGTATATATCTTGTCAGGTCTTGTCCCAGATAATTGTACTGCTTGCTTAGTGGCCTTTAATAAAATTCTAGCCACAAGCACTGGGTAGGGAGTAAGGCTTTGTTCTGGTTGTGCCGGGAGGTTCACCCACTCTATCACACTGTCTCCTTGATGAAGGACTGCTGTGGGTGCCTCTTGTGTGGCAAAACCTGATATCTCCAAGGGTTTTTGAGTGACTCTTTCAACCACATTGGATAAAGCCAGTTCAACTTCTCTCAAAGCCTTTTGAGCTTCTTTTGTAAGCTGGCGTGGTGAATTTAAAGCACTGTTACATTTACAATTGTTACAATTTACAATTACATTTTTAATGTATTCTTTTTCTTGTTATCTTTTTATACTTCCATTTGAATCACTCTCAATTTTCTTCCTTAAGTTTTTTCTCTATCTCTCTTACTTGATTTTCAAAATTGTTTTTAGCTCCTCCATAGCCTGAGACCAATTCTGAATTTTCTTGGAGACTTTGGATGTAGGAATTTTGACTTTTTCTATAGTCAGAAAATTTTTCTGTTGTCTCCTTATTTTCCTAGTCAATTATTCAACTTTTAACTCTCTGTTAAAGTAGGGCTCTGTTTCCAGGGTGGAGTGTGTGTTATCCCAAACTTAAATAATTGTGTACAACCATTTTCAGAAATCCTTCTAGGGACTTGACCACAAGTCCTCTTTTCTACTCTGCAACTGTTAGGAGTGAGCCCACTAAAAGTGTAAGATCTAGTGTGCTAAAGCAACAGATGTTTTTCTAACTGCTAAGGAAAAGGCTTCTGTGAGCTGAAGTCTCAGGAAGCTGCCACTGCCATCACTGACCATGCTTTCTTCTTGTATGCTGGTTTCTCAAGGCCTTCCCAGGCTTTTGACAAAACTTTAATGCTGATCTTTCTAGTTGTCTTTGGTGTCTCTGGGATGAAATTTCTAGAAACCATCAGTGCTGATGATGATTTATAGACCTGTTCCTGCTTTTCTGGCATTGAAGCCAGAGCCGGAGTTGGGGTTGGGACTGAGTTAGCATGATTTGTGTTGTTATTGTATACTGGACTCTCACACTGGTGCCATAGACCTTTCCAGCTGACCTAAACTGTTATCAAATGTTCTATCCCATTTTTTGTGTTTGTTCTGATGCTCTAAAAATTGTGTAGAGTCCTTAAAGGACTCTAAAGTCCTATAAAGAAATTTGGAACAGTTTGGGGGAGAGGTCAGTCTGCCTTTACTCTTCCATCTTGGTTTTGCTTTCCTTCACCATTTCCAGTTATTTGCGCTGTTCCAGAATCTTTGGAGGTAAGGATCAGTTATGAATCTAGCCTCTCAAAAGTTAAGGGCAAACTTTAAACACATATTTCAAAGCTCCCTATACATGGTTATTTAGGTTCAATAATTTGCTCCCCTAGAAATCAGCATTTCCTTATGCCTCTGGAAATCTATTATATTTCCTCTCCATTTAGGTTGTCCACCCCTAACAAGCTCAATTCATTGAACATTTATTGTCTCAGGAATCCAGATCACCCAGCACTATCCTCTCAGCTTAAGCTTGTAATTATTATTGCTTTTTTGGGGTGAGGAAACCAATTAACAATGATATATCAATTAATTAATATACAATCACATAGTAAATGCTACATTATGCTAGACCCACAATGACAAAATTAGATACCTTTGTTCTCAAAGAGTTTAAATTCAATCACAGGAAAAAAAAACATGTAAGATATTTAGATTTTGAATACATACAAAATGAATTCTAGGAATTTTGAATGCTCTTGTAGAATCACTAATATATGAAGACATCAAAAAAATTTGACCTTTCCTGACTTCTTTCAGGATTTAAGACAAAATGCTACCTTATTCAGAAGATTAGTATTGTCCAATCCTTTTGTTTTTCTTTTTAAAAAATATTATTATATCTTTTTATTTACAAAACATATGCATAGGTAATTTTTTCAACATTGACCCTTACAAAACCTTCAGTTCCAAATTTTCCCCTTCTTTCCCCCACCCCATCCCCTACATGGCAGGTAGTGTAATACATGTTAAATATGCTAAATTATATGTTAAATCCAATATATGTATATATATATATATATATATATATATATATATATATATATATACAGTTATCTTGTTGCAAAAGAAAAATCAGACCTAGAAAGAAAAAAACCTCAGAAGGAAAACAAAAATATAAGCAAACAGTAACAGAAAGAGTGAAAATGTTATGTTGTGATCCAGACTCAGTTACCATAGTCCTTTCTCTGGGTGTAGATGGCTTTCTTCATTACTGGGCAATTGGAACTTGTTTGAATCAACTCATTTTTGAAGAGAGCTATGTCCATTAGAATTGATCATCGTATATAGTCTTGTTGTTGCTGTGTATAATGATCTTTTAGTTCTTCTCATTTTGTTCAGCACCAATTTATATAAATCTCTCCAGACCTCTCTGAAATCATGCTGTTGGTCATATTTTACAGAACAATAATATTCCATAACATTCATATACCATAATTTATTCAGCCATTCTCCAATTGATGGGTGTCCATTCAATTTCTAGTTTCTAGTCACTAAGAAAAAAAGCTGCCACATGGGTGTGCTCTCTGCAGGTGGAGAATTTGCAGGGAGGACTCTACAACAGGTTGGTTGCTCTGCTTTAGTTGCAAAGCAGTAGATCAGGGGAGAAGCTACACAAAAGCCAAAGGTAGAGTGTACCCCAAAGCCCCAAAGTTTAACAAGACCTGGCTACACCCACCCAGCAATGGAAGTGACTCAGCACGGACCACAGCACAGCTGTGCAGCCTCAATCTGCAGCATGGGGCTTTTACTTAGATAAATCACACTTTTATACAGGTGGAGGAGGAGAGGGAGGGAGCTCTGCCCAAACCAGTGGAACTTCCACAGTCCAGCCATGCTTCCCAAGGCAGTGACACTTCCACTGCTGGACTCTTCCCAGGGCACTTCCTCAACTTGGCCACTCTGTGCAGCCTGTTTGTAGGGAAGCTAGTGTCCATCTATCTATCCCTGTTCTGTAGAGGAAGCTGGTAACCTCCTTTCCTAGAAGGCAGACCCTAAGGTCTTTTAAAGAAAAGAGTAAAAATGCCAAGGGAACTCTAACTATTGATAGCTTCTATACAGGAAGAGAGGAGTTTTTCAATCCTAAGGAGATAAATAGCAGACAGTCTCCAGAAAAAACCCCAAAAATAAATGTAACCTGGTCCTCATCACACAAAGCTCTCCCAGAAGAAATTATTAAAGATCTTCAAAAAGAGCTAGAAGAAAAATGGGGAGAGGAAAGAGAAACTCAGCAAGAAAGTAAAAAAAAGGCATATAACTCACTAAAAGAAAAATTTGATAAAGTGTAAAAAGAAAACAACTTACAGGAATGTGAATTGGAAAAGGAAAAGAACTCTCAGGGAAACAGAATTTGTGAACTTGAAAGTATAAAGAAATCCCAGGAAAGTAGGATTTGTGAATTTGAAAAGCAAAATAACTCAGGTAAAAAAGAAATCGTGAAATGGAAAAAAAAAAAATTCCATAGAGCAAAACAAGTCATTAAAAAACTCAATTGGACATATACAAAGAGAAGTTAAAAAAAAAAAAAAAAGCTAATGAAGAAAACAACACATTAAAAATCAGAACTGAACAAGTGAAAAAGCATGATATCTTGAGACATCAAGAATCAGTCAAGCAAAACCAAAGAAATGAAAAAAATAGAAAAAAATGGTAAATATCTACTTGGAAAAACAACAGAACTGGAAAATAGATCTGGGAGAGATAATCTGAGGATTATTGGATTTACTGAAAATTATGATGAAAAAAAGATCCTAGACACTATTTTACAAGTAATCATCAAAGAGAACTGCCCAGATGTAATAGAATCAGAAGGTAAAAGAGGCATTGAAAGAATTCATTGAACAATTTTTGAAAGAGACCCCAAAATAAAACTTTCAAGGAATTTTGTGACTGAATTACAGAACTATCAGACTAAGGAAAAAATATTACAAGCAGCCAGAAAAAATTTAAATACAGAGGAGCTACAATAAGAATGATTCCGGATATAGCTACTTCCACATTAAAAGATCAAAGGCCCTGGAATGTGATATTCTAAAAGGGAAAAGAACTTGGAATGCAGCCAAGAATGAACTACCCAGTTAAGCTGAGCATTGTCTTCAGGGAAGAAGATGGACATTTAATGAAATATGTGAATTCCATTTGATTCTAATGAAAAAAAAAAGTTAAACAAAAAACTTGACCTCCAACTATAGGACTCAAGAGAAGTAGAAAAAGGTAAAAAGAATTCTTGAGAATGGTATTTCTGTAATGGACGTATATATAGACTGTATGTACAATTTTGATTTTACTAATATAAGATAAAAAGGGAAGTAGAAATGGAAAGGGGATAGTATCAGAAAATATAAAAGGGGAGGCAAAAAGAGGGAAACTACATCCTACGAAGAGACAAAGGAAACCTATCATATCTGAGGGAATTTAGGGAGAAGGAGGAACATTGTATGAATCTTACTCACATCAGATTTGGCTCAAAGAGAAAATAATAGACATATTTGGTTTACCGAGAATCTTCTCTCACCTCATTAAAAAGTTAGAGAGGAAAAGTGAAAAAGAAAACAGTAATAAGTGAAAGGTATAAGAAAGAGAAAGGGATTCAAAGGGGATGGGAGGGATTCTAAAAATGGAGGGCTTCATGAGGAAAGTGGTGCCCATAAGTTTTATATTGGGGAGGAGGATAAGGGAAATAAGAAAAAAGAAAACCATAATCTGGGGAAGAAGTAATAGTTTTAACCATAAATGTGAATGGGATGAACTCTCCCCTAAAGCAGAGGTAGATAGCAGGCTGGATCAAAAGTCAGAATCCTACAGTGGGTTGTTTACAGGAAACACATTTAAAGCAGGGTGATATACACAGAGTAAAGGTAAAAGGCTGGAGCAGAATCTATTATGCTTCAGGTGAAGTCAAAAAAGCAGGAGTAACCATCCTGATCTCAGATAAAGAAAAGCAAAAACTGATCTAATTAAAAAAGATAAAGAAGGGAAATGTATCTTGCTAAATGGTAGCATAGACAATGAAGAAATAACAATATTAAACATATATGCACAAAGTGGTATAAGATCTAGCTTGCTAAAGGAAAAGTTAAGTGCGTTGCAAGAAGAAATAGACAGCAAAACTATAATAGTGGAATATCTCAATCTTGCATACTCAGAATTAGATAAATCAAACCACAAAACAAATAAGAAAGAAGTTACAAAGGTAAATAGAATATTAGAAGAGTTAGATATGATAGATGTTTGGACAAAACTGAATGGAGAAAGGAAGGAGTCCATTTCTTCTCAGCAGTTCATGGAACCTATACAAAAACTGACCATATATTACAACATAAAGACCTCAAAATTAAATGCAGAAAGTCAGAAATAATAAATGCATTCTTTTCAAATCATAATGCAATAAAAACTACATTCAACAAAAAGCTAGAGGGACCAAAAAGTAATTGGAAACTAAATAATCTCATCATAAAGAATTAATGGGTGAAACAGAAAATCATAGAGACAATTAATAATTTCACCAAAGAGAATGACAACCATTAGACAACATATCAAAATTTGTGGGATGCAGACAAAACAGTAAGAAGGGGAAATTTTATATCTTTAGAAGCTTACTTGAATCAAATAGAGAAAGATAAGATCAATGAATTGGGTTTGCAACTTAAAAAGCTAGAAAAAGACCAAATTAAAAACCCCCAAACAAATACTAAACTTGAAATTTTAAATTAAAAGGAGAAATTGATAAAATTAAAAGTAAAAAAAAACTATTGAATTGATAAATAAAACTAAGAGTTGATTTTATGAAAAGAAAACAACAAAATAGATAAAGCTTTGGTAAATTTAATTAGAAAAAGGAAAGAGGAAAATCAAATTGTTAGTCTTAAAAATGAAAAGGGAGAACTCGCCACTAATAAAGAGGAAATTAGAGCAATAATTAGGAGTTACTTTGCCCAACTTTACACCAATAAATTTGATAACCTAAGTGAAATGGATGACTACCTTCAAAAATAGAGGCTGTCCAGATTAACAGAGGAGGAAGTAAATTGCTTAAATTGTCCCATTTTAGAAAAAGAAATAGAACAAGCTATTAACCAATTCCCTAGAAGAAATCCCTAGAACCAGATGGATTTATATGTGAATTCTACAAAACGTTTAAAGAACAATTAACTTCAGTGTTATATAAACAAATTGAAAAAAATAGGGAATGAAGAGCTCCTACAAATTATTTTTATGACACAGACATGGAACTTAGACCTAAAATAGGTAGAATGAAAACAAACAAAGAAAAGTATAGATGAATCTCCCTAATGAATATTGATGCTAAAATCTTAAATAAAATAATAGCAAAAAGATTACAGAAAATCATCCCCATGATAATATACCATGACCAAGTAGAATTTATACCAGGAATGCAGGGTTGGTTCAATATTACAAAAACTATTAGCATAATTGACTATATCAATAACCAGATTAACAAAAATCATATGAACCTCTCAATAGATGCAGAAAAAGCATTTGATGAAATACATCATTCATTTTATTAAAAGCAATTGAGAGTAGAGGACTAAGTGGACTTTTCCTTAAAATAATCAATTGCCACTATTTAAAGCCACCAGTAAGCATCATATCATATTCCTAATTCCATTCAAATCAGGTGTGAAGCAAGGTTGCCCACTATCACCATTACTATTCAATCTTGTATTAGAAATGCTAGCTTTGGCAATGAGAATTGTGGAAGAGATTAAAGGAATTAGAGTAAGTAATAAGGAAACCAAATTATTACCATTTACAGATGATATGATGTTATACTTAGAGAACCCCAGAGATTCTATTAAAAAGCTCTTAGAAATAATTTGCAACTGTAGCAAAGTAGCAAGATACAAAAACACACACACACACACACACACACACACACATAAATCATCAGCATTCTTATATATCACTAATAAAATCCAACAGTTAGAGATATAAAGAGAAATTCCATTTAAAGTAACTGTTGATAGTATAAAATATTTGGAAATCCATCTGCCAAGAGAAATTCAGAAACTTTATGAGCAAAACTATAAAACACTTTGCACACAAATTAAGTCTGATCTAACCAACTGGAAAAATATTAACTGCTTTTGGATTGGGCTAGCAAATATAATAAAGATGACAATACTACCTAAACTAAACTATTTATTTAGCGCTATACCAATCAGACTCCCAAAAAACTATTTTGATGTCCTGGAAAAAATAACAACAAAGTTCATATGGAAAAACAAAAGTACAAGAATTTCAAGGAAATTAATGAAAAAAAAATCAAATGAAGGTGGCCTAGCTGTACCAGATCTAAAATTATATTATAAAGCACCAGTTACTAAAACCATCTGGTATTGGCTAAGAAATAGACTAGCTGATCAATGGAATAGGTTAGGTTCAAAGGACAAAACAGCCAATAACTTTAATTATCTAGTGTTTGACAAACCCAAAACTCTGAGATACTACTACACACCTGTCAGATTGGCTAGAATGACAAGGAAAGATAACACAGAATATTGGAGGGGATGTGGGAAAAGAAGGACACTGATACATTGTTGGTGGAATTGTGAACATATCCAGCCATTCTGGAGAGCAATTTGGAACTATGCTCAAAAAGTTATCAAACTGTGTATACTCTTTGATCCAGCAGTGTTTCTACTGGGCTTATATTCCAAAGATACTAAAGAAGGGAAAGGGACTTGTATATGCCAAAATCTTTGTGGCAGCCCTGTTTGTAGTGGCTAAAAGCTGGAAAATGAATGGATGCCCATCGATTGGAGAATGGTTGAATAAATTATGTGATATATGAATATGATGGAATATTATTGTTCTGTAAGAAATGACCAGCAGGATGAATACAGAGAAGATTGGCAAGACTTACATAAACTGATGCTGAGTGAAATGAGCAGAACCAGGAGATCATTATATACCTTAACAACGATACTGTATGAGGATATCTTCTGATGGAAGTGGATTTCTTTGACAAAGAAAAGATCTAACTCAGTTTCATTTGATCAAGAATGGATAGAAGCAGCTACACCCAAAGAAAGAACACTGGGAAATGAATGTAAACTGCTTGCATTTTTGTTTTTCTTCCCTGGTTATTTATACCTTCTGGATCCAATTCTCCCTGAGCAACAAGAGAACTGTTCAGTTCTGCACACATATACTGTATCTAAGATCTACTGTAACCTATTTAACATGTATAGGACTGCTTGCCATCTGGGGGAGGGGTGGAGGGAGGGAGGGGAAAAATTGGAACAGAAGTGAGTGCAAGGCATAATGTAAAAAATTATCCTAGCATGGGTTTTGTCAATAAAAGTTATTAAAAAAGAAAAAAAAAAGCACAACAGAGAACAATAGAAATCCTACAAGGAAGCAAAGAAAAGGTGGATACCTCTGAACTCTATGGGTAGTATTTATTAATTTAATTAAATTTATTAATGTAATTTATACAATTTATTTTTTAAATTATGTAATCTGGAACCTTCTACGTTTTAGAAAATGACTCCAATGCTTAAAATAAAGAAATGAATTATTAAAGGAAGAATTTCAGTTAACAATCAAGAAGGAGATATTTAGGGCCACATTTTTCTCAATAAACTTCTATTCATAATAAAAAAATTTCAAATAAATTTAAATATATAAACAAAGATCATATGACCATTTAATGGCTAAGATTTAATGGGATTCTAGCTTTTAAGATCTCTTCAAAAATTCTTTTATTCTGGAAGATGATACAAACATGGTGCAGAAGAAAGAATACATGGCTTGTTCAAGGAGACATGACTATATGCATGGGAAATATTAGTCTATGCCTATAAGAGACAACATTTGAGGCTCATAATCTGATCATGTTACTTGCAGAATATGTTTTTAAAAATCTTTTCCCCTGATTACATTTAATTTTTTAAAATTCTTTAAAAATTTTATTTATTTTTATTCTATTTATTTATTTATTTCAAATTTTCTACTACCTTCCAAACTCCTCCTCCTCTGTAATGGGCTGAGGTTTGAGTTGATGCACTGAGGTCCCAAGTACGTGAGGCTAAACAGTAATTGGGCTATACTCTATTAATATACATGATTGGATAAAGAATGGTGCCTGCCCACTCTCTGTGCAAGTCCTGATGTGTTGTATAGGAAATGACGATTTTGGTGGGTGGAGGCAGAGAGAGAGACAGGAAGAGAAGCTGGGGGAGATTGGGCCTGCTTTCAAGACTCAGAGCTGCTGGTTTGTGTGGCTGCTGGTCGAGCTAGCTTCTTGACTCAGCTGCACACATTGCTATCGCCGATTCTCTTCCACCTCCGATCCTTCTTCACTGAGAATAAAGACTGACGATTTTCCCCTAACCTGAATTCCTGACTCCTGCTGATTTAAAAATACACGATCTTCACACTCCTCCTTGAAAATGTTAACAAATTTGATGTAGATTATACATGAAGAGTCATGAAAATTGTATTTCCACATTAATAATTTTGTGAATAAATGACAGATACCCCAACCCTAGCCCCTACCCAAAAGGACCAAGAGAAATAAAAGATTTTTTTTTTTATTGTGCTTAAGATTTGGATTCAGATTTAATCAGTTCTTTCTCTGGAAGCATATAATAGTATTTTTCATCATGAGTCCATCAAAGTTGTCTCTTGGATCATTGTGCTATTCCGAATATCTAAATCATTCATAGTTGATAATTGTATAATATTGTTGCTTCTGTACAATGTTCTCCTGATTCTGTTCACTTCACTTTATATCAGTTTATGTGAGTCTTTCCAGGTTTTTGTGCAAATATTCTTATGGAATACTTTTTCTTTTGTAGCTGGGATATATATATATATATATATATATATATATATATATAATCATGCAAACTATGAAATTCTCAACCTTCATGGCCTAAGATCTTCCTTCTTTTAACCTCTTTTTGAAAAATATGTTTTTTGATACATTTGATACATATCTTTCTAGATAATAGGAAACTAGTCACATCTCTAAAGCTAGATAGGAACTGATGAAAAAACAATAGTTCAGCCTAATCCTGTAGTGGACATTTATTTGCCTGACAATATAATTCTAAGAATTATCTATAAATCTATTTTAAGACTTTGAAACCTAAGAAGAAAAGAGAGATCTTAAAACAAGTATTTGCTTAGAGGAAATATATTTAATGTCAAAATAGAAACTATAAAAAATAGATGTGAAAAGAATGATAATTTATATTCTTCCATTGAAGTTAGAAATCTTTAAGAATATATTTTACCAGACAATTCAGGGATCATTTTAAATTTCAGCAACATTTATCAAATGATGTTATTGACTGAAGTTCAAATTTGGGAGTGATTTATCACACAGCAAGGCACTTGCTAATTTAGCCACTGAAACCTAGGCATCAAATTCTAATTAGAAATAGCACCTACTACAGTAGTCTTTTGAAGTTGCTGAAATAGAATGAATTTTTAAACAGTCCCTCCCCCCATTTTCCTTTGATATTCAGCCTTGATCAATTTTCATTTGAAGAGGTAATTGTAAGGTCCCCAGAGTCCTCAAAACAACAGTAATTAGATATTCAAACACTGATTCAAACAAAAAGAATTTTCATTTACCAAAGAAAATGGTGTGAACATCTAGCTTTTTGTCTAAAAACACAGATCATTTTAATTATAAATTATAGAGAAAGTAAAGCAAACTCTAGTATTTAGAGAATAAAACACTGAATTTTGTAGGGGAATACAGTGTCATAAAAATAATTTCCTTATCTCATATCAAAAATATATAACATCATCAAATGTGTCTTAAAATGTTATAGCAGGGAGAATTTTTGACTTGTGTTTCCCAATGTTTCTCTTTGTTTTTCCAGTTTTTTTTTTTTTTAACATATTTTGCTCTTTTCATTCTAATGTAGTATTATCACTATGCTTCCATGGATTTCCTTAAGTCATGGAATCTATATATTTTTTAAACACTGAGAAGAGCTTTTCATTCCCCATGAAGGAAACTTTATATACAAATAT
Organism: Sarcophilus harrisii; assembly: GCF_902635505.1. Taxonomy (NCBI): domain Eukaryota; kingdom Metazoa; phylum Chordata; class Mammalia; order Dasyuromorphia; family Dasyuridae; genus Sarcophilus; species Sarcophilus harrisii. The sequence goes on from NC_045429.1 coordinate 210,820,328, forward strand.
AGTAACTAAGAGTCAGAAAGTACTTTATGAATTATCACTTTCAACCTTTAATTCTTTTGATGAGTAAAGTGAAGATCCAGAACTAAACAGTTAAATTTTTTAAAAAGAAGGGAAAAGAACATCCACTAAGTATATATTATGACCAGGTATTGTATTAAACACTTTATACATATATCTCATTTAATTCTCATATCAACCCTGGTTGTTAAATGTTATTTTTATTCTGATTTTACAATTGAGAAAACTAAGGTAGACATAAGATAAGTGAATTGCTGAACAAGTGGATATGGTCTTTATTTGAACTCAAATCTTCTGACTCTGTCTAGTATTTTATTAACTTTGTGACTTAGCCACTTCTAGAACAAGAATCAAAATATACAAAATACAAATCTTATTTCTAGTCAAGTGCTCTGACCTCTGAGCTTGGCTGAAAGTGGAAGGACTTTCTATAATACTGCCTATGTCACTCAGAAGATTGAATATAAGTAGTGTGATTTAATAGGATGAATACTGAAATTAGAATCAAAAGACCTAGGTGATCCTAGGTTAATTGCTTCTTTTCTCTGGTTTGAGTTTAATAATGTATTAAACTGAGGTAGTCAGTATGGAAAACCTTATTCTTTTTGAGCTCTATACACAGTAAATTAATGGAATCATCATTTCAAACGTGAGCTTTTATATTTTCTTGTAATTTCTTTAACTAATTAATTCCTTAACCAAACTATTTTCCTGCAGAAAGACAACAATACCAAAAACAAAAAGATGCAAAAATATTCATTAAAAAATTCTTAGGGTAGTGATATAGCTGATGTTTTCCTTAAAAGAATAGATGAGGCTTGTTTTTATTTTTATTTTTTTAATAGCTTTTTATTTACAAGATATATACATGGATAATTTTTAAGCATTGACAATTGCAAAACCTTTTGTTCCAATTTTTTCCCTCCTTCCCCTCATCCTTCCCCCAGATGGAAGGTTGACCAATACATGTTAAATATGTTAAAGTATAAGTTAAATACAATATATGTATACATGGCCAAACAGTTATTTTGCTGTACTAAAAGAATCAGACTTTGAAATTGTGTACAATTACCATGTGAAGGAAATAAAAAATTCAGGTGGACATAAATAGAAGGATTAGGAATTTTATGTAGTGGTTCATAGTCATCTCCCATAGTTTTTTCACTGAATATAGCTGGTTTGGTTCATTACTGCTCTATTGGAACTGATTTGGTTCTTCTCATTGTTGAAGAGGGCCACATCCATCAGAATTGATCATCATATAGTATTGTTGTTGTGAAGTATATAACGATCTCCTGATCCTGCTCATTTCACTCAGCATCAGTTCATGTAAATCTCTCCAGGCCTTTCTGAAATCATCCTGCTGGTCATTTCTTACTAAACAATAATATTCCATAATATTCATATACCATCAGCCATTCTCCAACTGATGGGTATTCACTTAGTTTCCAGTTTCTGGCCATTACAAAGAGGGCTGCCACTAATATTCTTGCACATACAGGTCCCTTTCCCTTCTGTAAAATATCTTTGTGATATAAGCCCAGTAGTAACACTGCTGGCTCAGAGGGTATGCAGAGTTTGATAGCTTTTTGAGCATTGTCCCAAATTGCTCTCCAGAATGGCTGGATGTATTCACAATAGCACCAACAATGTATCAGTGTCCCAGTTTTCCCACATCCCCTCCAACATTCTGCATTATCTTTCCCTGTCCCAATCTGAGAGGTATGTAGTGGTATCTCAGAGTTGTCTTAATTTGCATTTCTCTGATTAATAATGACTTGGAGCATCTTTTCATATGGCTAGAAATAGTTTCAATTACTTCATCTGAGAATTGTCTGTTCATATCCTTTGACCATTTATCAATTGGAGAATGGCTTGATTTCTTATAGAGTCAAATCTCTATATATTTTGGAAATGAGGTCTTTATCAGAACTTTTGACTGTAAAAATGTTTTCCCATTTTATTGCTTCCCTTCTAATCTTGTCTGTATTAATTTTGTTTGTACAAAAACTTTTCAATTTGATATAACCAAAATTTTCTATTTTGTGATCAATAATGATCTCTAATTCTTCTTTGGTCATAAATTCCTTCCTATTCCACAGGTCTGAGAAGTAAACTATCCTATGCTCTTCTAATTTATTTATAATCTCATTCTTTATGCCTAGGTCATGAACCCATTTTGACCTTATCTTGGTGTATGGTGTTAAGTGTGGGTCAATGATGAGGCTTGTTTTTAAATAAAATATTTTAAATATATGTTCTTTTCACAAATTTATAGCATAATATAATATATATAATATAATAATATACAATAAAGTTTCTATTTTTCTTTATCTTGTTAAATCTATATCTCTTATGTTTTGTCAGATAATAAGTATATGGCAGTATATAGTAATATAGAGACAGAAGGAATTCCATGAAAGGCTGAAATGATTTGGCCAACATCATGTAGCTATTTGAGAGAATTCAACTAAAACCTGATGTGGTGTTCTTTTGGTTACATCTATTTTTAATGCTCCAACTAAAATGTCAGCAGAATTCCTTAAATTATCCCTATTCCTGCCATATAATCCCCAAATGAAGGAGGAAAGAGATGCTTTCTATAGAGGTAAAAAGTTTTAAAAAAAATGAATAGTGAGCTGTAATAAGTTGAGAAATGTTGAATGATCTACAGCTAAAACAATATTATGCACCCTAGTCTGAAATTGTTAGTATTGACCATGCATTCTTTTAAGTTCCTTTTGGGAATTTTAATCTTCTGAATTTTAATAGAGTACAAGTCTTAATTTACCTGAGCAGGGTTAACATCCTAGCTGCCTAAGGCATTAGAAAAAAAAAAAAACGTTTCTAAGAATTCAGGTTTTAAAAAATGAATTAAGGTTTTCTATTTTACAATAGAATCAATACAGGCAGTTTACTGGGTATAGTGCCCAACCTGAAGGAGCATTCACATGAACCCATTTCAAACTTATCTTAGTATACAATGTTAGGTATTGGTCAATGCATAAAGTCCACCATAGTAATTTCCAGATTTTCCAGCAATTACTACCAAATAGTGTGTTCTTATCCCAAAGCTGGAGTTCTGGGGTTTCTCAAACACAAGATTACTATAGTGATTGACTTTTTTATCCTGTAAACCTTACCTGTTCCACTGATCAACTACTCTATTTCTTAGCCAGGACCAAATCATTTTGATGATCACTGCTTTATAATATACTTTTAGGGCTGGTATAGCTTACAGCCATCTTAGTTTGCATTTTTAAAAATAATTCTTGTAATGTTCTCTTTTGAGTTTTCTTGGGGTCTCTGGGAGCAGCCTTCCTTTCAGTTCACTAATCACCATGAGAACAGCCAGGGCTTAAAGTCCAAATACTTTATTGTCTCCTTGTCTGGGTCTGGGCAACTTTCTTAGAGGCTTTCCTCTCTCCTTGGTTCCGAGAGCTTGAGCTCCCTCCTGTCTTCTCTGCCCTCTGAATCTCTCAGAATCCAAAGGTTTGTGCTTCAGCCTCCAGCCACCACAAAGTTGGATGATGGAATGAATCTGTCTCAGCCTCCAAGAGCTTCTAGTGCACTTGTCTTCTCTGGCCATAAGAGCTTGTTCTCTGTGGATCTCAATCCTTACTTATATGCTCCATTAGGAAACCATTATTTGTTGTAGGATTAAATCAGTCATACTGCAACATGCTAAACTAGATGGTTACATTGTCTCCTCAATTCCACTGACTTGATCAGTTTCAAGTTCAGAGTTCTGACCCATAACAAATTCCCTTGAAATTCTAGACATTTTGTACTTCCAGATAAACTTGGTTATTATTTTTTTCTGGATCTGTAAAATAATTCCTTAAATATTTTATTGGTATGATGCTGAACATATAGATTAATTTATGTAGCATTGTCATTGTTAGTATATTTATTCAGCCTACCCATGAGCACTTGATATTTTTCCAATTGATTATATCTGGCTTTATTTGTGTGAAAAGTGTTTTGTAACTGTCTGTGTTCATATACTTAGTTACTTTACCTTGGCAGGTAGACGCCTACAAATTTTAAATAATCAGCTGTTAGTTTAAATTGAATCTCTTTGTATCTCTTGCTGCCGAACTTTGCTGGAAATATATTAAAATACTGATAATTTCTGTGCATTTATTTTGCATCATGCAACTCTGCTGAAGTTGTGAATTGTTTTTTGTAGTTTTTGGTTTATTTTCTAGGATTCCCTAAGTATACCATCATGTCATCTACAAAGAGTGATAATTTGGTTTCCTCATTTCCTACTCTTAATTACTTTAAGCTATTTTTCCTCTCTTATTGCCGATGCTAACATTTCTAATACAATATTGAATAGTAATAGTGACAGGGGAAAACCTTGTTTCACCCCTCTTCTTATTGAGAATAGTTCTATATTCCTTCATTACATATGATGGTTTTAAATAAATGCTATTGACTGTTTTAAGGAACACTCAATTTATTCAAATATTCTCTAGTGTTTTTAATAGGAATGGGTATTGTCTTTGTCAAATATTTTCTGCATCTATTCATATAAATGTATGATTTTTGCTAGTTTGGTTATTGATATAGTCAATTATTCTAATAGTTTTCCTAATATTGAACTAGTCTTGAACTCCTGGTATAAATCCTACTTGGTCATCCTGAAGATGACTTGCTATAATCTTTTTGCTAACATTTTATTTATGATTTTTCAATCCATATTCCTTAGTGAAATTGGTCTGCAATTTCCTTTATCTCCTTTGACCTACAATAGGTATTTGTCAGCACCATATCTGTGTCATAAAAGGATTTGGAAGTACTCCTTGTTTCCTTAATTTTTTTTTTCAAATAGTTTGCTTTGTATTGGAATTCATCATTCTTTAAATGTTTGGTAGAATTCACATGTAAATCCATCTGGCCCTGGGGATTTTTTTCTTAGTGAGCTGATTAATAGTTTTTTCTGTTTTTATTTTTTTTTTTTTGAAACTGGGAACTGTTCAAGCAATTTATTTGCTTTTTTGTTAATCAGGGAAATCTATATATATATATATATTTTTTTTGATATTGCTCAATTTCACTTAGATTATCAGATTTATTGACATAAAGTTGTGCAAAATAACTACTAATGATTTCTTTAATTTTCTCTTCATTGGTGGAAAGTGTTCCCTTTCCATTTTTGATACTAACAATTTGATTTTATTCTTTACTTTTTCTAATCAAATTATTGAAAGGCTTATCTATTTTGCTTTTTTTTTCCCATAAAAATCAACTCACTTTCATTTATTAAGTTAAAAGTGTTCTTACATTCAATTCTATTGATCTCTTTCATTTTCAGAATTTCAAATTTGGTATTTATTTAGGGATTTTCAATTTGTTGTTTTTCTAGCTTTTTTAGATGCAAGTCCAATTCATTGATCTTCTCTTTCTCTAGTTTATGAAAGTAAGTATCTAGAGATATAAAATGGCCCCTAATAACTGCTTGGGTTGCATCCCACAAATTTTGGTATACTATTTCATTATTGTCTTTCTCCTGGATGAAATTATTGTGTCTACGATTTATTCATTCACCCATTCATTTTTTAGAGTTATAGTATTTAGTTTCCAATTAATTTTTGGCCCACTTTACTCTGGCCATTTATTGCATGTAATTTTTATGGTATCATGATCTGAAAAACTGCATTTACATTTCTTTCTTTCTGCATTTGATTTTAAGTTTGTTATGCCCTAATATGTGGTCAATTTTTATATGTTCCATGTACTGCTGAGAAAAAATATTATTTTCTATTTCCATTTAATTTTCTCCAAAGGTCTATTATACCTGACTTTTCTAGAATTGTATTTTATCTCTTTAACTTCTTTCTTCTTTATTTTATGGTTCTTTATTTATTTTATCTAGTTCTGAGAGAGGAAGTTTGAGATCCCACACTAGTATAGTGTTGCTGTCTAAATCTTCTTTCAGTTCTCTTAACTTCTCTAGGAATTTGGATGTTATATCACTTGGTGCATATATGTTTAGTACTGATATTTCTTTAGTATCTATGGTATCTATGACACCTTTAAGTAGAATGTATTTTTCTTCTTATCTCTTTTAATTAGATCTGTTTTTGTTTTTGCTTGACCTGAGATCAGGATAGCTACCACTGTTTTTTTTTTTTGTTTTGTTTTGTTTTTGTTTTTAAACTTCAGCTTAAATAGAATTTGCTCTAACCTTTTACTATTACTCTGAATGCATCACTCTGCTTTAAATGTGATTCTTGTAATGAACAAATTATAGGATTCTTGCTTTTTATCCAGTCTGCTACCTGCTACCATTTTATGGGAGAGTGCATCCTCTTCACCTTCACATATGAAATTACTATTTCCTGCCATCTTGTTTTCCCCTAGTTGTACTTTTTTCTTCCCTTTCCTCCTTTTTTCTTCTTCCCTACTTTTTGCTTCTGACTACTTGCCCCCTCAAATAGTACTCCCCTTTTGCAGCCCCTCCACATTTTTTAAACCTTTTCCCTCTCATTTCTATTCTTCTGTCTATTAGCCTCCCTCTTTCCTTTCCCTACTCCCCTGCTAATTCCTTATAACATGAGACAAGCTGCTATGTGATGTTAAATGTGTATGATAGTGTCTCTTTGAGCCAAATTTGGTGAGTGTAAGATTCACATAATGCTCATCCCCCTCCCTTTTTCCCTCAGTTGTAATTTTTGCTTTTATATGAGATGTAATTTACCCTGTTCTCCACTTCTTCCACCAGGATCACCTTTCCTCCTCTAGTTTCTTTTTTATATCATTGCAATAAAATTAACTGTACTATCCAAGTATACCCATAACAGATACAGATCTTGAGTTAAACATATATCTTTTAATATAAAGATATAAGCTTTTTAACTTTTAAAAGAAAGTTATTTTTTGTTTACTCTTTACCTTTTCATGCTTATTTTGAATTCTGTATTTGAAGATTAAAATTCTTATTTAGCTCTGGTCTTTTAATCAGAAATAAATGAAATTTACCTGTTTCATTGAATGTCCATCTTTTCCCCTAAAAGACAGTGCTCACTTTTGCTGCCTAATTGATTTTAGCTGCAATCCAAGTTCTTTTGCCATTAGGAATATCAGATCCCAGGCCCTTCAGTCTTTTGAATTGGAAGTTGTTATATCCTGGGTAATATTGATAGTGGCTGCTTGCAATATTTTCTTATTAATCTGAGACTTTTTAAAATTTAGCTATGATATTGCATGATGTTTTCATTTTCAGGTGTCCTTCAGGAGGTGATCAGTGAAAAGCTGTTTTACCCTCTGGTTCTCAGATAAGAGTGCAGTTTTCCTTGATGATTTCTAGAAAGGTGATGTCTAGAGTTCTTTTTTTTTTTTATTTTTTCATCATGCTTTTCATGAAATCCAACAATTCTTAGATTGTCTCTCTTTGATCTATTCTATAAGTCACTTGTTTTTCCAATGAGGTATTTTACATTTTCTTCTATTTTTTTTTATTTTGAGAGGTTTGTTTGACTGATTTTTGATGTCTCATTGAGTCATTAATTTCCTTTTGTTCAATTCTATTTTTTTAGTGAATTGTTTTCTTCAGTTATCTTTTTAATCTTCCTTTTGCATTGGGCCAATAGGACTTTTAATGAGGTGTATTGAGAAAAAAAAACAAAAGGGGGGGGCGGAGCCAAGATGGTGGAGAAGGCACACGCGACTTTCTAAGCTCTTCTCTTACCCTCTTTATCAATATTATATCTAGCCTCAAAAATAGTCTTGACTGCTACAATTCATAAATATAAGAAGTATAACAACTCACCAGCCGAAGAAAGTCTGCAGTCTCTCCAAAAAAGGTTTGTTCCCGGGCCAGGGGGGAGATCATAATAGACTGGGAGAGAAATTAGTTTCCAAGAAGAGCCTCAAACCGAAAGTGAGAGCACAGATCTCAACACAAGTTCGCAGCCCCAACCCGCAGTATGGGGCTTTTCCTTGGGGTAGTTGCAAACCTGCTTGGCAGGAGGGCACAGCCCAGGTTAGGCTCTAATCTGCACAGTGGGGGGCTCGGCTTGGGGCCATAGAGCTTTCGCAGGGCTGATTTGCATTGGGCAGAGACTTTGGGGCAGAGACATTGGGGCAGAGTTCTGGGCAGACTTCTGGTAGAACTGGTGGTCTGTGGTCAGCTGCTAATACCCACAGCCCCACAAGAGGCTCTGGCATGGGGCAGTGACACTTTCACCCTTTAGTCTCTAGCCTTGGGCAATCACTAACCCACACAGCCCAACTGGGCACTTTGATAGCTCGGCCAGTGCTGAATCCACCTCCTGTTGGGAGAAGGGAAAACTCTCACTCAGAGCACTCCCATAACTGAAAACCGGTTTACATCTCTCCTGTTCTGCAGAGGAAGCTGGTAACCACCTTGCCTAGGAGGCATACCCTAAAGGCTTTAAAACATAAATAAAAAGATGAAAAGAATTATTGACAGCTTCTATGTAGAAAAAGAGCAGGTCAGCAAACCTGAAGAGACTAACAGCAAACAGGCACCAGACAATATTCCAAAGGGGAATGTCGCCTGTTCCCTTTTACATGATTCTCTCATAGAAGAGACCATTAAAAGTCTCAAAAGAGAGTTAGAAGTTAAATGGGGAAAGGAAAGAGAAGCCTTACAAGGCAACAACTTCCTGAAATACGAATTGGAAAAGATAAAAAATTCCCAGGAAGTGCAGGAAAACAAAATTTGTGAATTGGAAAAAGTAAAAAAATCTCAGGAAAGTAAGAATTGTGATTTGGAAAAAATAAAGAATTCACTAGAAAGTAGGATTTGTGAATTGGAAAAGACATAGAACTCGCAAGAAAGTAGGATCTGTGAACTGGAAAAAGAAAATAATTAACTAAAAAAAAAATCAGTGAAATGGAAAAACAATTCACTAAAAAAATAGAATTGCCACACAGCAAAATAATACATTTAAAAACTCAATTGGACATAAACAAAAGAAGTAAAAAAAAGCTAATGAAGAAAATAATACTTTAAAAATTAGAAATGAACAAATAGAAACTAATGATTCATTGAGACAGCAAGAATCAGTCAAGCAAAACCAAAACAATGACAAACTGGAAAAAAAAACTTGAATTATCTACTTGCAAAAATGACAGGAATGGAAAATAGATCTAAGAGAGATAAACTGAGGATTACTGGACTTTGTGAAAATTATGATGAAAAAAAGAGCCTAGATACTATTTTACAAGAAATCATAAAAGAGAACTGCCAAGATGTAATAGAATCAGAAGGTAAAATAGGCATTGAAAGAATTCATAGAACACCTTCTGGAAGACACCCTAAAATAAAAACCGCAAGGAATATTTTAGCCAAATTTCAGAACTATCAGATTAAGGAAAAAATTTTACAAGCAGCCAAAAAAAAAAAAAAAACAATTTAAATACTGAGGTGCCACAATAAGGATCACCCAAGATCTGGCTGCCTCCACATTAAAAGATCGAAGGGCCTGGAATCTGATATTCTGAAAGGCAAAAGAACTTGGAATGCAGCCAAGAATAAACTACCCAGCTAAGCTGAGCATTTTCTTCCAGGGAAGAAGATGGACATTTAATGAAACAAATAAATTCCATTTGTTTCTAAGGAAAAAACCAGAACTAAACAAAAAAAATTGATGTCCAACCATAGGACTCAAGAGATGCAGAAAAGGTAAAAAGAACACTTGAGAATTGTATTTCTGTTGTGGATATACAAAAAGAATACATGTATAATTTGATTTTACTGATATAACATAAAAAAGGGAAGTAGATATGGAAAAGGGATGATGGCAGAAAAAGGTGGGAAGGAGGGATAAAAAGAGGGAAACCACATCCCACGAAGAGGAAAAGGAAACTTATCATATCTGAGGGAATTTAGAGAGGGTGAGGAACATTGTATGAATCTTACTCTCATCAGAGTTGGCTCAAAGAGAAAATAATTGACATTTGTTTTAGAGAAAATTCTCTCTCACCTCATTAAAAAAGAGGGAGAGGAAAAGGGAAAGGAAAAAGAGTAATAAAGAAAGGAAGGGGAAAAGATTCAAAGGGGGGGAGGGAGGGATTCTAAAGAGGGTTAACATCGTGATACAAGTGGGGTACATAAGTTCAAAAAGGGGAAAGAGTGTTGGGGGAGGCAAGAAAAAGTAAAGCATAATCTAGGGTTATTAGGATGGCAGGAAATACAGAATTAGTAATTCTAATCGTAAATGTGAATGGGATGAACTCCCCCATAAAGAGGACGCAGATAGCAGACTAGATCAAAAGTCAGAAACCTACAATATGTTGTTTACAAGAAACACATTTAAAGCAGGGAGATACATATAGAGTAAAGGTAAAAGGCTGGAGCAAAATCTATTATGCTTCAGGTAAAGTCAAAAAAGCAGGGGTACCCATCCTTATCTCACATCAAGCAAAAGCAAAAATTGATCTAATTAAAAGAGATAAGGAAGGAAACTACATCCTGCTAAACGGTAGCATAAACAATGAAGCGATATCAATATTAAACATATATGCACCAAGTGATATGGCATCCAACTTCCTAAATGAGAAGTTAAGAGAGTTGCAAGAAGAAATAGACAACAAAACTGTAATAGTGGGAGATCTCAACCTTGAACTCTCAGAATTAGACAAATCAAACCACAAAACAAAAAAGAAAGAAATTAAAGAAGTAAATAGAATATTAGAAAAATTAGGTATGTTAGATCTTTGGAGAAAACTGAATGGAGATAGAAAGGAATATACTTTCTCCTCAGCAGTTCATGGAACCTATTCAAAAATTGACCATATATTAGGACATAGACCTCAAAATTAAATGCAAGAAGGCAAAAATAGTAAATGCTTTCTTTTCAGATCATGATGCAATAAAAACTACATTCAACAAAAAGTTAGGTGTAAATAGACCAAAAAGTAATTGGAAACTAAACAATCTCATCGTAAAGAATGATTGGGTGAAGCAGCAAATTATAGATACAATTAATAATTTCACTCAAGATAATGACAATGATGAGACATCATACCAAAATTTGTGGGATGCAGCCAAAGCGGTAATAAGAGGGAATTTTATATCTTTAGAGGCATACTTAAATAAAACAGAGAAAGAAAAGATTAATGAATTGGGGTTGAAACTAAAAAAACTAAAAAAAGACCAAATTATAAGCCCCCAATCAAATACTAAATTTGAAATTCTAAATTTAAAAGGAGAAATTAAAAATATTGAAAGTAAAAAAACTATTGACTAATTAATAAAACTAAGAGTTGGTTCTATGAAAAAGCCAAGAAAATAGATAAGCCTTTGGTAAATCTGATTACAAAAAGGAGGGAGGAAAATGAAATTAGTAGTCTTAAAAATGAAAAGGGAGAACTTTCCGCCAATGAAGAGGAAATTAGAGAAATAATGAGTTATTTTGCTCCACTTTATGCCAATAAATTTGATAAACTAAGTGAAATGGATGAATACCTCCAAAAATAAAGATTTCCCAGACTAACAGAGGAGGAAGTAAATTGCTTGAATAGTCCCAATTCAGAAAAAGAAATAGAACAGGTAATTAAACAAATCCCTAAGAAAAAATACCCAGGACGAGATGGATTTACATGTGAATTTTACCAAACATTTAAAGAACAATTGGCCCCAATGCTATATAAATTATTTGATAAAATAGGGAATGAAGGAGTCCTACCAAATTCCTTCTATGACACAGACATGGTACTGATACCTAAACCAGGTAGGTTGAAAACAGAGAAAGAAAATTATAGACTATCTCCCTAATGAATATTGACTCTAAAATCTTAAATAAGATATTGGCAAAAAGACTAAAGAAAATCATCTCCAAGATACTACACTATGATCAAGTAGGATTTATACCAGGAATGCAGGGCTGGTGCAATATTAGGAAAACTATCAATATAATTGGACATGTTAATAACCAAATTAACAAAAACCATATGATCATCTCAATAGATGCAGAAAAAGCATTTGATAAAATCCAACATCCATTCCTATTAAAAACACTTGAGAGGATAGGAATAAATGGACTTTTCCTTAAAATAATCAGCAGCATCTATTTAAAACCATCAGTAAGCATCATATGTAATGGAGACAAACTGCAACCATTCCCAATAAGATCTGGAGTGAAACAAGGTTGCCCACTATCACCGTTACTATTTAATATTGTATTAGAAACGCTAGCTATAGCAATAAGAGCTGAGAAAGAGATTAAAGGAATAAGAATAGGCAATGAGGAAGCCAAATTATCACTCTTTGCCGATGACATGATGGTATACTTAGAGAACCCCAGAGATTCTGCTAAAAAGTTATTAGAAATAATCCATAACTTTAGCAAAGTTGCTGGTTATAAAATAAACCCACATAAGTCATCAGCATTCTTATATATCACTAACAAAATCCAACAGTCAGAGTTACAAAGAGAAATTCCATTTAAAGTAACTACTGATAATATAAAATATTTAGGAATCTATCTGCCAAGGGAAAATCAGAAACTTTATGAGCAAAATTACAGACCACTTTTCACACAAATTAAGTCTGATCTAACCAATTGGAAAAATATTAAATGCTCTTGTATAGGCCGAGCAAATATAATAAAGATGACAATATTACCTAAACAAATCTATTTATTTAGCGCTATACCAATCAGACTCCCAAAAAACTATTTTAATGACCTAGAAAAAATAACAACAAAGTTCATATGGAAAAACAAAAGGTCAAGAATTTCAAGGGAATTAATGAAAAAAAAATCAAATGACGGTGCCTTAGCTGTACCAGATCTAAAATTATATTACAGAGCAGCAGTTACCAAAACCATTTGGTATTGGCTAAGGAATAGATTAGTTGATCATTGGAATAGGTTAGGTTCAAGGGGCAAAACAGTCAACAACTATAGCAACCTAGTCTTTGACAAACCCAAGTACCCCAGCTTTTGGGATAAGAACTTACTGTTTGACAAAAATTGCTGGGAAAATTGGAAACTTATATGGCAGAAACTACGCATTGATCCACACTTAACACCATACATTAAGATAAGGTCAAAATGGGTCCATGACCTAGGCATAAAGAATGAAACTATTAATAAATTAGAGGAACACAGGATGGTTTACCTCTCAGACCTGTGGAAAGGGAAGGAATTTATGACCTAAGAAGAACTAGAGATCATTACTGATCACAAAATAGAAAATTTCAACTATACCAAACTGAAATTTTTTGTACAAACAAAACTAATGCAGACAAGATTAGAAGGGAAGCAATAAACTGGGAAAATATTTTTACAGTCAAAGGTTCTGATAAAGGCCTCATTTCCAAAATATATAGAGAATTAACTCTAATTTATAAAAAATCAAGCCATTCTCCAATTGAAAAATGGTCAAATAATATGAACAATTCTCAGATGAAGAAATTGAAACTATTTCTAGTCATATCAAAAGATGCTCCAAGTCATTATTAATCAGAGAAATGCAAATTAAGACAACTCTAAGATACCACTACACACCTGTCAGATTGGCTAAGATGACAGGAAAAAATAATGATGATTGTTGGAGGGGATGCGGGAAAACTGGGACATTGATGCATTGTTGGTGGAGTTGTGAACGAATCCAACCATTCTGGAGAGCAGTTTGGAACTATGCTCAAAAAGTTATCAAACTGTGCATACCCTTTGATCCAGCAGTGTTACTACTGGGCTTATATCCCAAAGAGATCATAAAGAAGGAAAAGGGACCTGTATGTGCACGAATGTTTATGGCAGCCGTCTTTGTAGTGGCTAGAAACTGGAAACTGAGTGGATGCCCATCAGTTGGAGAATGGCTGAATAAATTGTGGTATATGAATATTATAGAATATTATTGTTCTGTAAGAAATCACCAACAAGATGATTTCAAAAAGGCCTGGAGAGACTTACATGAACTGATGCTGAGTGAAATGAGCAGGACCAGGAGATCATTATATACTTCAACAACAATACTATATGATGACCAGTTCTGATGGACCTGGCTGTCCTCAGCAATGAGATCAACCAAATCATTTCCAATGGATCAGTAACGAACTGAACCAGCTACACCCAGAGAAAGAACTCTGGGCGATGACTAAAAACCATTACATTCAAGCTAATTGTACTATATTTCAGAGTCTGATTCTTTTTGTACAGCAAAATAATGTTTTGTTCATGTATACTTATTGTGTATCTAATTTATATTTTAATAGTTAACATCTACTGGTCATCCTGCTATCTGGGGGAGGGGGTGCGGGGTAAGAGGTGAAAAATTGGAAAAAGAGGTTTCACAATTGCTAATGCTGTAAAATTACCCATACATAAAACCTAAAAATAAAATAAAAAAAATAAAAATAACAAAATGAGGTTTATTGTTTATTGCATTTTTTTTCCATTTCACATATTCTGTTTTTTAATGAATTGGTTTCTTTTTCATATCTATTTTATAAGGATCTATATGCTTTTCCTATTTCATCACATCTATTTTAATGGAATTTTCTTTAGGTAAGTCTCTTTTTAATTTTTCAATCTCTCATCAAGTTTTCATTTTCTTTCCACACTTTTCATCTCTCTTTTAAGATCCTTTTTGAATTCTTCCACGAGCATCTTGTCAAATGGCAACAATTCATATCATCCTTTACAGCTTTATCTGGAGATAATTTGCCTTTAGGATCCTCAGGGTTTGGGGTCTGTTACTCTCTTTGTTAATAAAAGCTGTTTGTGTCAGAGTATTTTTCCATTATTATGGATTTTTTTAAGTGAGGTCTTTATTTTTTAAGAAGGTAGAGGAATGATAGTTGTTTTAGGTTTTTCTAGAGATTTTACTGCTGACTGGCTTCTGGTGCTGAGTAGGTGTGGTGCTGTCCAATGTTTTTCTGTGGTTCAGAGGTTCAGTATTTGCTTATCGTATTAGCTTTGGGTGTCTCACAGCTAATTTGATGAATCACTGGCTTGCAACCAGGACAGAATATCTGAAGAGCCTTGCAGAAGATTTCCTGGTACAGGGATGTTGTAATTAACACCCTGGCTTCCTTCTCCGGGGTTCTGGTGCTGTGGCTGTGCTCTGCAGCTTCTCCCGCTGCCCAATTGAAACAGACCTTTTCTGAAGTTCTTCCAAAATATCTTCTAGAAATTTGTTATACTCCAAATATTTGTGGGTTCTGTCATTCCACAACCTGTTTAGAAACTTGATCTTATGGTGTTGTGACTGATACTAAAAGGACCTCAGATAAAGACATATTTACTCTCCACCATTTTGGCTTCAAACCCCAACAGCTTACCTTTCTATATGAGAAGATAATACATGTTTCTTCCAAGAGAATTATCATACTTAGAAGGTCTCCACATTGAGGATGTATCAGTAAATTGATTATGTTTGGAAGATGACTGAAAATGACTGATGAAAAAAAGAAAGATAACCAAAAGAAGTCGGCAAGAAAGAACTCTTACAATGGAAAATAATGATATTTGGTGAGGCAATATTTAAACATCACTCTCATCAAAACTGTTTCTGAAACTGTGTGTGTATATATGTATTGTATGCATAAATACATGTATGTGTATGTACATAACTGATAAAAACGGATTATAGCATGCTTATAAAAACATTATATATGCTATCTTTTTTGACCTACAAATATGGAAATATGTTTTTTAAGCCTTCATCTGTATATCATATTGCTAATCCTTCTAAAGAGGTAGAATAAGGATATGATAGAAAGTATTTGGAGCTCCAGAATTTGTTTAATGTTAATTTTTCATATAACTGGGGAATAATTAATGAAAATATACATATATATGTATATATACATATATACACACATTTATAAAATAAATAATACAAAACAAAATTTATTAATTGAAATAATATGAAATTGTATAAGAATCAGTCAACAAATCTGCCAATATTATAATTATTTTATTTAATTAAAATATCCCTGTTTTTCTGATTGAAAATCTTTCTCTTTCTCTTTGTTTTCAACAGAATAAAATTATTTGGCTTCCATATTTATCTTTGCTTGGAACTCATTGGTAGACATTTAGGAAATTACCAAAGCACAATGCTAGAGGATTGTCTTCTCAGTGATAAAGATGAATACCCAACTCCTGCAGGAGAGGTAAGTGTGGTTAAAAGCAGTATAGAGGAGAAACAGCCTTCTTAATTTTCTCTTCAGATATCTTTAATTCTCTTTGTGCTTTGGAGGCTTCTTCCTTCTGACTTCAAGGAAGAAGATATATATATATATATATGCTAAAGCAAATTATATATATATATATATATATATATATATATATATATATATATATATATAATTTGCTTTAGTTTGCTGAAGAAAAAGACTGAGAAGAAGCCAATGTGAGAGAACTTCTCAATATCCATCATATCCTATTTCTTACTTGTAACATCAGAGAACTTGGGGAAATTCTGCTTGATGGAGATGTAAGACTTTTTATTTCATGAATGAGCTGTTTTACTTCTCTATCTATGGAAAAACTTCTTCACTCTGTCTACATTGTCTGATTGAAATTCTCTGATGAACATCTTTTTTTCTGATTTTTTTCTTGGCTATGCAACTTGGATAATTAGATTTTCTGCTACCTGTCATGTGTATTCATAGTATCTTGTGAATGATATTAAGCCTAAAACTTGGAGTTCCCCTCTCCTCTTCCCCAATAATGAAAGAGCAATAAGAAGAGATACTGGACACGAAAATCAGATCCTCTAAACTAATCATAGTAAATAGATATCCATTCATTCATCTATTTATTTGGCATATATTATGCTCTTTCCATATTTAATCTATGGAAATGGCAGAATAGGGTCATTTTTAATAGAATCATTTCCTTCTGTATTTGGATGTCCTGAAGTTTCTTCTGCCCAATTGGAAAATGTTAATTGTTTATCAAGTTGCTAAGCAAAATCACTATTTATATTGGTATTTAAACCATAAATTTATTTTGGTTTCTTTATTTCTTTTCTAGAAGAGCTTTGTAAAATTTTTTTCAAATATTGCTCTGTTAGAAGTTCTTGACACTGTTCTTATATTATTTCTTACTATATATATACATATATATATATACTTATTTTATATATTACTTACTATATATAAATATATGTATTTTCTATCAAATATATACAATTATCTTTTTCTATCATCTATCATCTCTTCCTTCAAATAATGTAAATTATATAATGGGACTTGGATATAACTTGCTTATCAATAAGTAAATATGAAGCATTATATTTCTTTATATGTATGGTATGTTTATTTTAAGAAAACAAAGAATTTATAAGTATGTTCTTGTAGGCCAAATTATTGAAATTAGGCAAATATGAGTTAAGGCCACAATCTAACTAAATACCACTAGCTAGTATAAAGTAGAGTATGGGGGGTAGGGTTTCCTAGATATGGAACCTGAGTTAAGATTTTAAAGAAGAAAAGGATTTGTAAAGCAGGTTTAAAAAAGGAAGATTCCAGAAACTGGAGATGACTGATGTGAACATAAAGAAGTAAAAGATGGCTGTCAATTTTGGTAAAGGCTTGGCAGCTCCTTTTGTTGTTGTTGTTGTTGTTCCTGGAACATAGAGTATTTAAAAGGAATATTATGAAATATGCTTAGAAAGGCAAGTGGAGAATAAATTGTAAATTGATTTAAAAGACTTGTTTTAAATTTGTATTTTAGTCAAAAGGTAATAAGGAGACCATGTATGTTTTTTAGATCAAAAAAGTGACATAAAATCGTGGGCTTCAGAGAAATAGCCTTAAATCTTTTCATATAAGAGGAATTTACTTGGAAAGAAAAATTATAAGTTTTTAATCTATTAATTTAGAGTTAATATATCTATTTGATATTATCAAGGAATGAGGTATTTATCTTAAGTGACTTTTCCATATAACATGAAGCTTAACACATTATATTCTGAAACTTTTTTATTTTAATTCTTTTTAATGGAAATAATTTGAAACTATGTAGGCTTTGTCTTATTGAACAGAATATGAGAAACACAATTTATATTTTTCTCATTAGCTCAGACAAAAATCAATCATTGAATTTCACTTTAAGATAGTGAATGTCTCAGGGAATATTGGAGTATCTAAAGCTATTGACCTAAATGACTACAAGTCATATTTTGTTACTCTTTTAGTTGTTTAGCTACTTTTTAATGTTATGTATTCTCTTTTATTGATATATTTCTAACTACTATATTTTCAAAATTATAAATCTCCCTGGCATAAAGAGATTCTTGTTCTTTCTCTTTTTCATATTCCTTTTCTGATGATTCTAGCCTACTTAGTTAACT
This sequence comes from Sarcophilus harrisii, assembly GCF_902635505.1. Taxonomy (NCBI): domain Eukaryota; kingdom Metazoa; phylum Chordata; class Mammalia; order Dasyuromorphia; family Dasyuridae; genus Sarcophilus; species Sarcophilus harrisii. Next base: position 210,838,637 of record NC_045429.1, read on the forward strand.
TGAAGAAAATCAACATAGAAAAATAAAATCTTTCTTAGAAAAGGAAAGAACCCTCCAAGGCATCAGATTAAAGTTAAAACTGATTTAAGAAACTTTATAACTTACTAAGCACATTGGGCATTGATTTACTACTGGAACATAATCAGTCATATGGTGCAAGACCATGGGTAATTCACTATATTCTGGAGGAAGGAAGGAGAGAAGGAAGGAGGGAAGGAAAGAGGGAAGGGAAAGAAAAGGGGAGAAAGGAAGGAAGGGAAAGAAAGGGAAGGAAGGGAGGAAGCAGAGAAATTTTCAAAGAGATAAAATGATGTTGGGGAAAAAACAAAAACAAAAGCAATATCAAATTGAAATAGGCCATCTCTGAATGAGTTTCTACCTTGGATGTTGAATGTCAAACAAAGAACACAAAACCATGTCTCAAGTGTGTCATAACACAATATTTTAGGGTATTGGATGGAATAAAAGGTAACTTCCAATTCTCAAATTCTGTGATCTTGTTAGCTGCTTTCAACTTTTGACTCTTGACACTCATTGTATTATTCAAAGGAAGTTACTTCACCTTATAGAGATTAAGTTTCCTCATGTATAAAAAGAGGGGTGTATGAGTACTCTGATTGGTCCTTTATAGACAAGAGTCTATGAGTCTAATACTCTATTCTCACCTACATGAGGCAGTTATGATGTTTCTAGTTATCCTGCTCATTTTATTCCTGTGTACATGTATTTGGTAACACATATAGGTCTTTATAACTAATTTTTATTGAATTCCCCTTTTACTAGATTTAGTCTATCTTTCCCTCTTGTTAAGAGCTTTTTGCATCTTAAAAACATCAGCTATTTCTATCAATCAAAAGATATTTATCAAACACTTATGTTCCAGGTGCTATGATAATTACTAATACAAAGAAAGAGTGAAAATGGATGCTGCCCTCTGGGAGCTCACATTCAAATTACTGTTACCTTTGCTATAACCACAACATTCAAGTCTCCATCTAAGTTACTTTTTAAATAAATGTTGAGAAGATCTGAATTTAAAAAAAAATCCTGCAGATCTAGTTAGACTGGCATCATTTCATTAGTTCCCAATTACCTTATTTTTCAGACAAGAAAGCTGGGATGGGGGTTGGGGAGAGTAATCATTTATTAAATGACTAATATGTGTTAGGCATTGTTCTATGTTCTTTGAAAATAGCATTATTATCATTTTATAGTTGTGAAAGGTAAAGCAGATAAAGATTGAATGCCTAATGCCACATTGCTAGTAAGGGTGTGAGACAAGGTTTAAATTCAGATTTTCCTAATTCAAGGCTCAGTGTTCTATCCACTATAGCACCTAGATGTACCATCTTAAACCCTAAAGAGGTTTCTCCAAGGTCAAATAGATCATAAGTGCCAAATCTAGGATTCAAGCTTGATCTTCTGACTTCAAATCTAGAAGATTTTATATGACAATAAACCTTTTTAGTGAAACAGTAAATGATGACAAAAACATATTATTTAAAATTGTTCACTTTACAGTTTGGGGAAATCATTGGCAAAAAGAGAATACATATAGGTATAGGATTTCTATTCCCTGAAAAAGTAATAATTGCTATTTTTGTTGCAGTTTAGAGATTACAAAACAATTTATATACACTTTTTGCACTTAATCCTTACCACAAGCCTTATAAGTTATGTAATGTCCTATTTACTTCTGGGGAAACCAAGACTCAGGGACTTGACCATGTTCATATGGATATTAAATGATTTTAGCAAAAATGAGAGAGTAAGCTCATACAAAGAAATCTAGTGTCCAATTAAACTGATTAAAATGTAAATTGATGTGCACTTTGTTTTTCTGAGAATGAGATGCCAACTATGGCATAAAATTTGTTGAGTGTGTTTTTCATCATAAGACCTTATAGGTCATTGATTTGTCTATTTCTTTTTTTTAATTATTATTAATAGCAAGGGGAAGGCACAGAAATGTCAGTTGACTGAATAAAAATCACACAGCAAGAAGGGACAGAAACAAGACAAGAACATGAGTTTCAGACTAGGATTTTTACCTTTGACATACTATTAATTCCTACATTTTTTTTTCTTCCCAATGTGCTGAATTTCTTGTTCATCATGTGTTTGTGCTTTACTCATGTATCTTTGTTAGAAACATATTTGTTCTTTGCTCCATTGCTCTTCCTTTACAGATTACTTTCTATTCCAAGCTTCAGGAATCATTCAGCATATTTTGTGCAGCATTTACCCACAAACTGTGACTGAAAGGAATGACTACTTATTGTATCTAGGTTCAGAAATCTATTTTAATAACAGTTCTATGCTTCAATTACTATCAATTTGAAGGTGATCAGATTTCTTCTACTTCCCTTTCTTCCCATGGGCCCCCAATTCCTGGTCCTTATCAATTTAAGAATTTCCTATGAGTTTGTTTTTAAAGGAAAATTTTCAAGTTCAAGTTGAATATGGTATAACAGGCAGCTCTATCACAAGATTAGAGATTTAAAATTTGAAAATAAAGCTCATCTGCTATCTGTTAGCATCAGGAGACAGAGATCACAGTAAAGAAAAGCAAGGGGAACTTACCAAAAGAAGACAAACAGAAAAAAAAAAATAACACTGCTTTTGAGGTGGGGGCCTAGATTTTCAACCATATTATGTTTCTCTTTGGTGAGTGGTAGCTCCAGGCAAAGATTTGAAACATTGGCTTGAGAATTACTTTCTTTTTTGTAAAATCCCCCAGAAATCTCTGAATAAGATCCAAATTACAGTCCTATTGTAATCTACTTACATGATGTGACATATGGAGTACCAGACTGGTGCAGAATGGTTTTGTGCAAATGTAGGTTTGTGATATTACTATGGTAGGCAGCTGAAGAGAGCATCGAACATTGTTCAAAATTATCAATTTCATTCTATGTGCTGAAAATAACAAAGAGAAATTCAATTTGGAAAATCTCATGTGACTAGACAAAAACACAATGTGCTACTTAAATAACTCTTGTTCAAATGCAACCTAAGACTGAGTTAGCCTTGAAAAGACTGACTATAATAACAGAAGTAACATTTTAACTCTGTCTTAAATGAGACATGGCAGTCAAAAAGATAATCTTTAGCAAGATGTAAGCCCAGTGAAATTTATCTGACATTCAAATTGTCCACCTTAGTGTCAAAAATATGTTGACAAATTATAAGTAGGGAAGGAAAAGGGGGGAAAAAACTGAGTGGGAAGCTGAAATTAATTTTGAAGATATTTATTTTCAAGTGATTTAATGAGCATATGATAGCAGTCAGCATGTGTGTGCAGGAGCAAGAGATTTATGTTACATTGTCCAAGGTAATTTACTCTAAACACCAGATTAACCAGAAAATTAAACTGATTTTGCCTCTTTTTTTCTGCCTCTTTTCTAAATCCAGAAGTTTTCAATGTAACAGAAGTTTCTCCTTTTATCTACAAATTGGCAGATAATTAGCACACCTGAGACCTTTCTAATAGATAAGACTGAGTGAAATGCCTTCTAGCTTTAGTTCATGAATAAAGGTGAGCAAAAGAGGAAGTAACCGGAATTTATATTATAATCAAGATTTAAGATAGAAATCTTAAGTGAATCAAGATTTTATATATTTCTAAGTTTAAATTCTGCTATATTAAACTCTGAGCTAATCTTGAACACATTAAAAAAAGTTTCTAATTTATTAACTTTGTTTTATCTTTATACTCAACCAAACCCTTATGTACTCTCATCCATTTATTTGTTTTGTTTCTACAAAGGGATATTACTTCATTATTATAGCAAGCACAGAAGCACACATATTTCTCTCCTGATCTTGGGGCAATACTTCTCTGTACCACATTGATCTCTAGAAAGAATTAGCTCATTAAGATTATTCTAGAGAGCTTCCTTACTTCCTTACTTACAACTTACTTCCAAATGCAACATAATTAATGAATGGATAAATACAATCATGGCTACTGCTGGACAAGGTCAAAAAAGTCTCTTGAAACCTTTATTGATAAAGTATACCTTATGTCGTGGCATATATTTTAGCTTCTATACTCTGGTGGCCCCCTCTCCTGAAATTAAATAACTCACAATATATAGTCTTCTCCAATTTCCTTGATTCAAGGAGTCAAAAAATAGAGGGCCGTATTCATAGGCCATATGTTGGCTTCTGATAAGGAGGGCCTAGTATTCTTCCCTTACAGCCATAACTCTTTCTTCTAAATAGCAGCTAGACTAAAATGAGAGCAAAAAAATATGGATTTGTTAATTTTACAATAAGCAGCAAAAACAAACAAGAAACCAAGATGGCGGAGAGGAAGCATACATCGACTTAAGCTCCGTGTTTTCTCTCAGAATAATTTATTTCATGACAAGCCTCTAAATTAGGCTTGACTGAAAAAATAAAATAAAATAATTACCAAGAGAAGACATCCTTGAAATTCACTAGAAAAGGCCTGTTTTTGTTCATGGGTGGGGACAGTTAGATCAGGCACAAACTGAAGGCAGGTAGCTACAGTGCAGCAGACAGAGTAAGGCAGGCAGCTCACAACTGAGCAAACCTGAGGGGGATGAGGTGTGATCCCAGCCATTTCTGTGGAGAGAACTTTAACACAGTGTTGGCTACTTTGCCCAGGCAGCAATCCAGTAAACAAGCAAAGAAGCTAAAAACACAGGGGGGAGAAGACTATAACCCCAAAAAGCTAGGATCTCTCAGGACTGGGGCACACCCACCCACAGTGTCTTAGCACGCTCTCAGAGTCTTAAAGCACAGATGAAGTATAGCCATTGCTATCTGGTTAGTGCATCGCTGCTGCCCCCTGAAGTCTGTAGAGGAAGCTTGGTAGTACCATCCAGTCCCTCCCCCCACAAAAAAGCAGACCATTTGTTTTTCTTTTTAGTTTGTTTTCTTTAACTCTCCTTTAACATAATGAGCAAAAAAATTAAAGCACACTCTAACTATTAATAGCTTCTATATGGATAGAGTGGACTTTAAAATCTGATGAGACTAAAAACAGACTGTCTCCAGATAAATTCCCCAAATCTGGTCTTCAACATTTAAGACTCTCATAGAAGAAATTAAAAAGGCTCTCACAAGAGAGCTAGAAGAAAAGTGGGAAAAGGAAAAGAAGGCTTGGCAAAAGAGTCTGAATAAGTCATCCCACTCATTTAAAGACAGAGTGAATAAAGAAATCAAATCCTTGAAAAAAAGAATTAGTGAGCTGGAAAAAGAAAACAGCTCTCTAAAAAATAAAATTGGTGAAATGGAAAAAAATTCCATAGAACAAAACAACTCACTTAAAAACTCAATTGGACAAGTAGAAAAAATATATAAAAAAGTGAGTGAAGACAATATTCATTGAAAATTAGGATCAAACAAATGGAATTGAATGACTTGAGGAGACACCAAGAATCAGTCAAACAAAACCAAAAAAAAAAAAAAAAATGAAACAATGGAAAAAATGTCAAATACTTTCTTGGGAAAACAACAGACCTGGAAAATAGATCTAGGAGAGACAATCTGAGAAATATTGGACTTCCTGAAAAATATGGTGAAAAAAAGAACCTGGACACTATTTCCCAGGAAATTACCAAAGAGAACTTCCCAGAAGTTATAGAAAAAGAGGATAAAAAAGAAATTGAAAGACTTCATTGATCACCTATTGAAAGGGACCCTAAAATAAAAACACCAAGAAATATAGTAGCCAAATGCCAGAACTATTAGATGAAGAAAAAACCTCAAGCAGCTAGAAAAAAATCAATTCAAATATAGAGGAGCCACAATAAGGATCACCCAAGATCTAGCAGCATCCACATTAAAAGATCGAAGGGCCTGGAATATGATATTCCTAAAAACTAAGGAACTTGGTATGCAGCAAAAAATAATTTACACAGACAAAATGAGCACCTTTTTCCAGGGAAGAAGACAGACATTCAATGAAATAAGTGAATTTCATCTATTTTTGATGAAAAAACTGGGACTAAAAAAAAAGTTTGATCTACAAATATATAACTCAAGAGAAACCTAAAAAGATAAAAAGAAATCTTGGGAACTATATTTCTGCTGTAAAAATTTATAAATAATACATGTATACCTTGTTCTAGAAACTAGAAATGGAAAGGAAATTTTATTCAGAAAAGGGTAAAGTGCAGATACTACATCTCTCAAAGAGGCAAAAGGAAACCTACTATATCTGAGAAAAAGAATGGAGGGGGATGAACATAGTGTGTATCTTACTGCCATCAGAATTGGCTTAAAGAGAAAAATAACAGACATTAAGTTTATGGTGAAACTTCTCCCACCTCATTGAAAAGTGGGAGGGTAAAAGTGAAAATGGAAGGAATAAGCTAAGTGGAAGGGAATAGAGAAATTGTGAAGAAAAGAAGTAAGATAAGGGGAGGAGCTCTAAGGTAGTGAGGGATACTAAAAAGGGAGGGCTGTGAGAAGCAAGTAGTAATGCTGAGGAGGGGGATAAGGGGAAAGGAAAGAAGAAAAGTATTAACAGGGGTTAACAAGATGGCAAATAATACAGAATTGGTAATTTTAACCATAAATGTGAATGGGGTAAACTCCTCCATGAAAAGGAAGCAGCAGAATGGATTAAAAGCCAGAATCCAGGTATAGAATACAGAATACAGGCAGACAATGTGTGACTTATCAACAAGTAGAAGTAGTAGCATCAGGTTTACTTACACAGACTTCTAATAGGCAATCTGGTGATAGTCACCCAGATTCTGACTCCAAGCAACAGAATCCAGGAATATTCTAGACTGCAGTAGTTACAGCTATGCTCACTATCTATATAAATAACATACCATTAGAAGGATTGGTAGACACAGGTGTACACGTACAGTCATTAGAGGTGCCAACTGGCCCAGTCACTGGCCAAAGATAAATTCAGACACCTATATGACTAGCATAGGAGGATGAATAGCAGATGAGGTTAGTGTTACCCCTTTGAAATGAACATTGAACGTGAAACAGGAGTTTTTACTCCTCTTATAGTTGAGAAAATCCCCATCAGTCTATGGGGAAGAGAAAATTTACAGCAGTTAGGATTACAATTGAGTACTTTGGCTTGTTAGGCAGGGCTGCTATTGAAGGCCTGCCTGTATTTTCACCTGTTCTATTCAATGGAAAACTGATATATCAGTGTGGATAGAATAGTGGGCCTTAATAAGTGGTGATAAAATTCGAGACTTATTAGATGTGGTACAAGAGCAACTTGATCAAGGATACTTACAACCTCCTCTAAGCCCTTGAAATTCCCCTGTATTTGTGGTAAAAAAGAAATCCAAACAGTGGTGAATGGAAGGGACCAGATGGGCTTGGCGGAGATGGTTTGCTTGTGTCTCTACAGATAGAGAAGGAATTAGATAGGTGCCAATGAGCTATATTCACCTTGTACATTGGAGAGAAACAGAAAAAGAGAAAAAAAACTCAAAGCAAAGGAGAAAACTCAAGAAACATTGGGTGGTTCCACCTCTGACTACATGTGTCACTGAAAAAGCAGGATTGTTAACCAAATGTGTATGGCAATTGACTCATAAACATCAACAATTGTTTGATAAGACTGTTATAGAACTCCAAAACCTGCAGGAATCATCGGATTCCCTGAGATGAAAAATTGTTGATAAGACTGTTGCAGAACTTCAAAACCAGCAGGAATCATTGCATTCCCTGAGACAAGAAAAGAATGATACAGGACTTCAAAATCTGCAGAAATCATTGGATTGTCTGACATGTGATGAGACTATTGCAGGACTTCAAAACTTGCAGAAATCATTGAATTCCCTGACAGATGAAGTAATCGACAATAGATTGGTTTTGGACTATTTCTAGGACTTATGGACATGTATAATTCTTCATGTTGATTCATGTTGTTTATAACATCACTACTAGACTGTGTTATATTACTATGTGCTTGTGTAATACCTCCCATGTTGATGGAATTATGTATACCTATTTCAAGTGAGACTCTTCAGAAACCCACTAACAAAATGTTGTTTGACTCCCCATTTCCCTTTGGTGTTTTCCTCTCCCTTCCTGAGATGTCAGGGACAACATGACCACTTCATTTTGGGGTTATCACCTCCCTAAGAAGTCAAGGAGGGTGTGACCCCTTATGTTTAAAACAAAAGAAAGTGGGAGATGTAAAGGGTAGAAATCCTGGAGAAATATACTTAAGGCTCAGTATGATTGATTTAATCCTAAAACTCAGTAGAATTAAGATAATGATTTTTAGTCTACATGTATTTAGTAATTAATATAGTTTTATAAGTTGACACTTATTCTACAAGGTTAATACCTAAGATGAAGAACTTATAATAGAGTATATAAGAGCTAAGAGATCTGGGAGGGAGACAGACTTGAAGATAAAGACCCTTGTGGTGGCCTGCCTCCTGCACTTTGAGATAGAAGACTTGACCAGCTTCTGGTGGCTCTCCTACCTCCTGCATTCCTCTACTGAAACCAAGACCCATTCCAGAGGACCTCCAGAAATATAGCCCAGCCTCAGGTAAAGGAGATTATAACAGACTGCAAAAGAGATAATAAAGACTTTGGACTTTATTCTTCATTATTCTCATGGTGATTATTCTGCTGAGACCAAGGCTAGTCCCCAGATTTCCAGAAAGCTAACCAGAACATTACATCAATGAGTGAGGAAGGATTGGAAGGAAGGGAGAAATTTTGGAATTGAATTTTTAAATGAATGCTAAAAATACATAATGCAATATTTAACATACATTAAGATCCCCAAATAGATATTAGCCTAAAATACTTCTATGTCCTATTTTAATATTCTGTGATTCTATAATATAGACTAAAAAGCTAATTTAATTATTCACAATGAATAATATAATTTCCAAGAGCAGCAGATATTAATGCTGGCATACTGTCTTTCTATTCATTAAACCTATTTGTCAAGCAAAAGTAAGATCAGAAAATTTACTAATAAATAATGAATCATAATAAAGAAGGCTTTATAATCTCAAAGAAATTCTTCATTAAGGCATAACAATCTAGCAGTTCCTAGAACAATGTAAAGTGTTTAATAAATGGTTGTTGACTTGACATTTTGGCAAATCACCAGTGAATCTAAGATCCTGGGAATATACTATCATGACTGGGACAACTAATAATCAAGGCTACAATGGTCAGGGTTAACAGATTACTAATGTACTTCATTCTGAAGTTCCTTTTGCAATGTTTCCTTTATTTTCTAAAAAGACCAATGACATCACAGGGGAGTTTTTGATTTGTTCTCAAATTATTTTTAAATGAGGCAGAATTGCACAAAGTTGGCAGACTCACTCTCTCTTCTTGTATTCTCAAAGTCCAATGCCAAAACAGAAGTCAAAATGACTGATGAAAGCCCAGGATGCAGTAGTTGACCTTTATATCTTTAACTCTTGATCAAGCCCTAAGCAATCTATAGTACTTACTTCTGTCACCTTCATGGCCATTGGAAGATTTTTTTCCCTCATTCACCAAAAGTCTTCAAATATTTAGGATAGCTATCCATTTAACTCACTTAATGAAAACGGTCAGCTACTATCCATTTGTTTTAATCTTTCTGATGAGATGGTTTACCAGAGTATTGCCAGCGAATATGTTAGTTTCTTAGGGTCATAAGTAAAAATAAAGTGAACATCAAAGGTGCATGAGAAACTCTGAAAATGGCTCAACAAGGCCTTATTCAGAGGTAATATTTGTCTTGAATAACCCAAATATCTATTTCTGTGCATATGCTCAATATACCAACAGTTGAGGTTCTAGATCCAAGTAAATCTTCATAACTGCTTCTATGTTTTCTGCTTCTATTAATGTTCAAATTAAGATTGAACATTAATAATACACTAGAGAAAGAAGAGAAAATGATTTGACAGAGCTTCAGTTTTCTAAGTAGTTATATATGAAATAATTTATTTGTTTCCTCTTTCTATCTCATAAAGGAAAAAATAAATCAGATATATGAGCAGGCTAATTCTGAATAGAGCACTCACTTAAAGAGCTGTTTTTATTTTTATTTTTCTGAATCTTTAATTTCCTTAAAGTAGGAAGTTCTAATATAGAAACTCCCCTCATTAATATGTATTGATCATTTAATTATAATTTATTATATTCAATAGTTGTGTGGAACACCATAGGGATGTGACCATAGTCACAAAACTAGAAGATGTCAGACAGGAATTGAACCTAGATTTTATCTACTCCAAGGAAATGTCCTGTAATGACTATACAATCCTATTCAGTTCTTAAAGGGAAAAGAAAAGTCATTTAGATTAAGACTTTAAACAGAGGACCTCAAATACCATATTGATAACAATATGCTTGAAAACTTCATGTATAATAACCAAATTAACAAAAACCATATGATCATCTCAATAGATGCAGAAAAAGCATTTGATAAAATCCAACATCCATTCCTATTAAAAAACACTTATTATAGGAATAAATGGACTTTTCCTTAAAATAATAAGCAGCATCTATTTAAAACCATCAGTAAGCATCATATGTAATGGGGACAAACTGCAACCATTCCCAATAAGATCAGGAGTGAAACAATGTTGCCCACTATCACTGTTACTATTTAATATTGTATTAGAAATGCTAGCTTTGGCAATAAGATCTGAGAAAGAGATTAAAGGAATAAGAATAGACAATGAGGAAACTAAATTATCACTCCTTGCTGATGATATGATGGTATACTTTGATGGTATACTATGATGGTATAGTTTAGTTAATCAGTGGAATAGGTTAGGTTCAAGGGACAAAACAGTCAACAACTATAGCAACCTAGTGTTTGACAAACTCAAAGACCCCAGCTTTTGGGATAAGAACTTACTGTTTGACAAAAATTGCTGGGAAAATTGGAAACTAATATGGCAGAAACTAGGCATTGATCCATACTTAACACCATACACCAAGATAAGGTCAAAATGGGTTCTTGACCTAGGCATAGAGAATGAGATTATAAATAAATTAGAGGAACACAGGATAGTTTACCTCTCAGACCTGTGGAAGAGGAAGGAATTTATGACCAAAGAAGAACTAGAAATCATTACTGATCACAAACTAGAAAATTTCAACTATACCAAACTGAAAAGTTTTTGTACAAACAAAACTAATGCAGACAAGATTAGAAGGGAAGCAATAAACTGGGAAAATATTTTTACAGTCAAAGGTTTTGATAAAGGCCTCATTTCCAAAATATATAGAGAATTAACTCTAATTTATATAATACCAAGCCATGGGATAGTGAAACTCTCACTGCTCAGCGTCTAGCCCCAGGGCAGTCATTATCTCACACAGTGGAAGTTCTTTTCAGGGCACTTTCCCAGCTCTGCCCTGCAGGCCTGAGTTACTTCAGGTGGGGAACTCTTTCCCAGAGCACTCCAGTACCTTACTGCTTTTTGCAGCCGGCTAGCAGGACAGCTACCCATCCATACACCTCTCACTGCTCTGCAGAGGAAGCTGGTAACCTCCTGGCCCTGAAGGCAGACCCTACAGGCTTTAACAAAATGAGTAAGAAAATCAAAAGGACAATTGATAGTTTCTACTCAGAAAGAGAACAGCTTTTCAATCCTGAAGAGACTAATAGCAGAAAGTCTCCAGACAATTGTTGGTCCCCAATACAAAAGGCTCTCCTAGAAGAGACTATTAAAACCCTTAAAAGAGAACTAGAAGAAAAATGGGGACAGGAAAGAGAAGCTATGCAAGAGAGTACAGAAAAGACATATAACTCACTAAAAGAAAAATTTGATAAAGTGGAAAAAGAAAACAACTCCCTAAAATATGAATTGGAAAAGGTAAAAAAAACTCCCAAGAAGTGCAGGGAAACAGAATTTGTGAATTGGAGAAAGAAAATAACTTACTATAAAAAACCAAGCCATTCTCCAATTGATAAATGGTCAAAGGATATGAACAGATAATTCTCAGATGAAGAAATTGAAACTATTTCTAGCCATATGAAAAGATGCTCCAAGTCATTATTAATCAGAGAAATGCAAATTAAGACAACTCTGAGATACCACTACATACCTGTTAGATTGGCTAGAATGACAGGGAAAGATAATGCGGAATGTTGGAAGGGATGTGGGAAAACAGGGACACTAATACATTGTTGGTGGAATTGTGAATACATCCAACCATTCTGGAGAGCAATTTGGAAATATGCTCAAAAAATTATCAAACTGTGCATACCCTTTGATCCAGCAGTGTTACAACTGGGCTTATATCCCAAAGAGATCATAAAGAAGGGAAAGGGATCTGTCTTTGCAAGAATGTTTGTGGCAGCCCTCTTTGTAGTGTCCAGAAACTAGAAACTGAGTGGATGCCCATCAATTGGAGAATGGCTGAATAAATTGTGGTATATGAATGTTATGGAATATTATTGTTCTGTAAGAAATGACCATCAGGATGATTTCAGAAAGGCTTGGAGAGACTTACATGAACTGAGGCTGAGTAAAATGAGCAGGGCCAGGAGATCCTTATATACTTCAGCAACAATACTATATGATGATCAATTCTGATGGACCTGGGCATCTTCAGCAATGAGATGAACCAAATCAGTTCCAATGGAGCAGTAGTGAACTGAACCAGCTACACCCAGCAAAAGAACTCTGAGAGATGACTAAGAACCATTACATTGAATTCCCAATCCCTATATTGTTGCCTGCCTGCATTTTGGATTTTCTTCACAGGCTAATCGTACAATATTTCAGAGTCCAATTCTTTGTGTACAGCAAAATAACTCTTTGGTCATGTATACTTATTGTGTATCTAATTTATACTCTAATATATTTAACATCTACTGGTCATCCTGCCATCTAGGGGAGGGAGAGTGGGGAAGGAGGGGAAAAATTGGAACAAAAGGTTTGGCAATTGTCAATGTTGTAAAATTACCCATACATATAACTTGTAAATAAAAAGCTATTTATTAATAAAAATTAAATTAAATTAAAAAAAAGAAAAAGAAAACTTCATGTAGAAAAAAAGTGTTTATAAAGGAAAGAACAAAATTTTAAGTCTTGGAGGGAGGAAGCAAATATGCTACATTTTATTCTGAATCAAAGAAGAAACATGTTTTAAGTTAAAATTCCATTCAAATGGAATATTTCAAAAATAAATGTAAACCAAATATAAATTGGTTGTCACATAACAAAATAAGTTAGAAGATGATTCTTTTTATATGAAAATGAATCACAACCAATGGAATGATAGAAAGTGGAGATAAATTTTATATTAATTTACATTTTTAACCATCTTGACATCAAAACAATTCAAGAAAATTCCTCTATTTAATATATGTGTGTATGAAAAGGAATCAGAAAATGACTGAAGAAAACAACTTCTTAAAAATTGGTTTGGTGGAGAGAAAGAGAGAGAGAGAGAGACAGAGAGAGAGTGAGAAAGAGAGAGAGAGGGAAAGAAAGAGAGAGAGAGCCACAGAGGGAAGCCAGGAAGTTGCCTGAATTTCCCCAAATTTCTTTTGAGAACAGTGCTACAACAAACCATGGGTTGTAGAGTGACAGAATCTACAGAAATTGAGAGGAAAATAATAATCCAGATTAAGATACTATGGAAGGATTTCAGAAAAAAAGTATGTCTTACCTGGGTAAAAGTGGAACATGACCCAGACTAGGCACAGTATGGGAAACATAGTGTGAGGTTCTTGGCCACAACACAGACCATCAACAGAGGCCCCTTAGTCTAGATCAATGTAACAGTGACTTATCATACCATCTGTGAAACCTCCAACTCAAGGGTAGAAAGCAAATTGTGAGCCCCCTATCCTGACACAACAGTGAGGATTAGGCCAGACCAATCCAGCACTATAGGAAAAGTGGCAGTACATCAGTACTTAATCATGGAAATCCAAGGGGAGAGCCCTTTACCTCTGCAAAAGAAGCTTGGAATGTTGTATCTTATGACCTAGGAGTAGAATTGAACTTTAAAAAATGAACAAAGAAGCAAAAATAGCTCTGATCATAGAAAGCCACCATGGAACTTGGGAAGATCAAACACACAGAATGTGTGGCCAACTGCCTCCATATAAAGTCTTAAAGGGGAAGTTAAATGTAAGGAAAAAGTAAAAATCAAATAAGAAAAGTAGAAAAAAGTTGTGAAAAGAAATGAGATATGCAAGGGAATGATGGGGGAGAAAGTCATTGGCTTGGAAAGAAATCACAAAAATTGAAGAAAATAAATCTTTAAAACAGATTTTGACTAAATGGGGGGGGGGTTCATGAAAACAATTCCTTAAAAATAGATTTGGCAAAATAGAAGGACTGGTGAAATGGAGAAAAAAATTCATGGAACAAAACTGCTCCCTTAAAATAGAAAATAGTGTGGAAAAGGAGTTTTTTTTTTTTTTTTAAAGTAAACTGAAGAAAACAATTTCTTAAAATATATAATTTGATAAGTAGAAGCAAATGACTCAATGAGACATAAAGAATCAGTCTCATCATAGCTCTTTTCAACACTAAAATTATTGCGATGGTCTTGTGATGAAGAGAACCATCTACACACACAGAGGGAACTGTGGGAATTGAGTGTGGATCACAATATAATATTTTCACTTTTTTGTTGTTGTTTTCTTGCATTTTGTTTTTTTTTTCCTTTTTGATCTTATTTTTTCTCCTGCAACATAATTGTGGATATATATATATATATATATGAATTGCACATGATTAACATATTAGATTGCTTGTTGTCTAGGGAAGGGGTGGGGAGAAAAAAAGAAAAAAAATTGAAACACAAGGTTTTGCAAGGGTGAATGATGAAAATTACCTATACATATGTTTTGAAAATAAAAAAAATTTAACGAAAAAAAAATCTAAAACAATCAGTCTAAAAGAAAAAAAAATAGAAGAAAATATAAAATACTTCACTGGACAAAAAACAATTGACATGAGAAATAGATCCTGGAGAAAGAATTTAAGAATTATTGGACTACCTAAAAGCCATGATCCAAAAAGAAAACAAAAAAGAAGGAAAAAGACTGAAGACCATCTTTCAAAAAATCATCAAAGTAAACTGTCCTGATATTCTATAACAAAAGAATAATATAGTTATTCAAAGAATCCATTAAGCACCAACTGAAAGAGATCCCAAAATGAAAAGTCCATAGCAAGAAGCCACAGTCATGATTACCCAGGATTTAGCAGCTTCCATATTAAAAAATTGGAGAGCCTGGAATATAATATTGCAGAATACAAAGCAATTTGAACTATCACCAAGAATCAAATTCCCAAAAAAGTTGATCCTTTCTTTCAGGAAAAAAGAATGATATTCAATGAAATAGGACATTTTTAATTATTTCTGATGAAAACATCAGAGGTGAACAGATAATTTGATTTTCAAATTCCATCATCAAGAGAAGCAAAAAAGGCAATTAGGAAAGAAAAATAGTTAATTTTGGGTTAAACTGTTTACATTTTTACATGAGAAAATCATACTTATATAACTCTTGAGTCTTGTATCATTTCTAGGACAGTTAGAACGAGCATACATAGAGAGTGTACGTTAGTCTCACAGACAGAGATTGTGAGTATAAATTGATTTTTATGTGATGGTATAAAGATAAAATTAATATTAGAAACTGAAAGAGGAGGAAATTAGAAGTAAAATGGGTAAATTGCATTGCTTAAGTATCACAAAAGATCTATTACAGGAGAGTGAATGAAAGGAGGAGAGAGCATTGTTTGAACGGTGATCTCATCAGATTTGGCTAAAATAGGGAATAAAATACACATATCTTTGAGTATAAAATTTCACATTAGCCTATAGAGGAGTGGGTGGAAAGGGAAAAAAAGGAAGAGAGAATGCAGATAGAAAGGAACATAAAACTGAGGAAAGAGATATGAAACTGGGGAAAGAGATTTAGAAGAGAGGACAAATACAGGGAGTAAGGGATCAGAAGCAAGTGAGAATGGAAAGGTGTAAAGTATGGGCTATCTCCCTGGAGGGATTCAGGGTCAGTCAGAGTCAAGAATTAAAATCCTTGGTCTTTCAGAGGAGAAGTGAAGGAGGCAGACAAGCAAAATCCTGGATCCTGTAGTCCAGAGTTACCAGTCTCTCTCCTCCTCTTCCTGCAGCTAAGTGCCTCTGACCTCTCTCCCTCCACCCACCAATCCTTGCCTATGATTATCTTAACACTAAACATTCAGCAAGCACCAACAGTGAGAATAGCCATGTATCCAAATATATGCTAATAGTCATTGTCTCACATCAAATAGGCAATTAGCCTTAAGTGCTTGGTTGTCTGATTCAAGTATACCTTTTTGGAGTTTCAGCCCTCTACATGTCCCACTTTTTTTTTTGTTTTAGAAAACATGTGGTCACACCCTCCCTGACTTCTCAGGGAGGTGAAACCCCACCCCCCCAAAAAAAAAAAAAAAAAAAAAAAAAAAAAAAAAAAAAGATGTGATCATGCTCTCCCTGACATCTCAGGAAAGGAGGCAAAAACACCAAAAAAGAGATGATCATGCCCCCCCCACCTTGACTTCTCAGGAAGAGAGATGAAAAAGACCATAGGGAAGTGGGGAGTCAAGCCAGATATGGCTAGCGGGTTTCTGGACAGAAGGGTCTTACTAGAAACAGGTATACACAAACATATCAGTATGGGAGGTATTACACAAGCACATAGCAATAAAGCACAGGCTAGCAGTGATGACTCTCCCCACAACCAGTGCAGACTCAATGTGGTGTAACAAACATGAATTATACATGCAAGCAGTGATATAACAAACAATATGAATCAACATGGTATTATAAAAGATTTCCAGAAGTCCTAGAAGGAGGGTAAGTAAATAACAATAAATCATATGCCTCCTTCAGCAGCCAAGAGATAGTCCAAATGATCCCTGCAAGTTTTTGAAGTCCTGCAACACTCTTTTTATTTGTTAGAGAATCCAATGATTCCTGCAGATTTTGCAGTCTTAAAATCTCTTATCATGTCTCAGAGAATCCAATGATTCTTGAGGGTTTTCAAGGCCTACAACAACCTTTTCATGTCTCAGGGATTCCAATGATTCCTAAAGAAGGTAAGAGAGTTGCAAGAAGAAATAGACAGCAAAACTGTAATAGTGGGAGATCTCAAACTTACACTCTCAGAATTATATAAATCAAACCACAAAGCAAATAGGAAAGAAATTAAAGAGGCAAATAGAATATTCAAAAATTAGGTATGATCAATTTTTGGAGAAAACTGAATGGAGATAGAAAGGAATATACTTTCTTCTCAGCAGTTCATGGAACCTATACAGAAATTGACCATATATTAGGACATAAAGACGTCAAAATTAAATGCAAGAAGGCAGAAATAGTCAATGCTTTCTTTTCAGTTCACAATGCAATAAAAACTACATTCAACAAAAAGTTAGGGGTAAATAGACCAAAAAGTAATTGGAAACTAAATAATCTCATCTTAAAGAATGATTGGATGAAACAGCAAATTACAGATACAATTAATAATTTCACTCAAGATAATGACAATGATGAGATATCATACCAAAATTTGTGAGATGCAGCCAAAATGGTAATAAGGGGAAATTTTATATCCTTCGAGGCTTACTTGAATAAAATAGAGAAAGAGAAGATTAATGAATTGGGCTTGCAACTAAAAAAGCTAGAAAAAGACCAAATTAAAACCCCCCAGTCAAATATTAAATTTGAAATTCTAAAGGAGAAATTAATAATATTGAAAGTAAAAAAAAATGAACTAATAAATAAAACTGAGTTGGTTTTATGAAAAAAACAACAAAATAGATAAGCCTTTGGTAAATCAGATTAGAAAAAGGAGAGAGGAAAATCAAATTAGTAGTCTTAAAAATGAAAAGGGAGAACTTTTCACCAATGAAAAGGAAATTAGAGAAACAATAAGGAGTTACTTTGCCCAACATGTAACTTCACCCAAAATGATATGAACTTCTTGAGAACAGAACAGTGTTTTACTGTCTTTTGTATTGTACTCAATACTAAGTAATTACTTATTAAATAATCAAAATAAATGAATCTCCTGAAGGACTTTTAATTTTAAAATAGAGAAAACAAATATAGGTGAGTAGAGACTTGTCTTATCTAGAGAGTGAGGTCATAGGACAATCAATTGATATGATCTTTTTACAAAGAGTGGTAGCATTTATTTTACTGCACCAGAAGAATATGAAATGTCTTTAATCCTGATTAAGGATCATCAGGGTAGATATTGAAGATAATTTTAAATATTGCATAATCCAATATTCTCATATTATAGATTAGGAGGGCAATGCCTAGAGAAGTTAAATATTTTGGCCAAGGTCAAATGAACAGAAAAGCTGACAGTGAGAATTTGAATGTTTATTCATTGACTCCAAATCTAGTACTTTACATTGCACATCTCAAGCTGTTTAACTGGGATTGTGAATGGTACAGAAGTAGCACTGAGCTATCAGAAATGGAAAATATATTTATATTTTTATTTGGCATTATAATCATTTGATCTCAATTCTAATGTATTCCC
This sequence comes from Sarcophilus harrisii, assembly GCF_902635505.1. Lineage (NCBI taxonomy): Eukaryota > Metazoa > Chordata > Mammalia > Dasyuromorphia > Dasyuridae > Sarcophilus > Sarcophilus harrisii. Next base: position 210,857,145 of record NC_045429.1, read on the forward strand.
AAAATATGTGGTATTAATCTCATATAATCTTAGCATTCAGAACAATGCTTTTCATTTAATAGGTGTTTAATATAATCTTAATAATTTGAATTGAATAATTCATTGAAAAACAGAATAGGCATGGGCCTAGAAGACATGACTTCAGTCTTCAGCTTTGTTACTCTCTATGTTAACCCAAGTAAGTGATTTCTGTACCTCATCTCTAAAATGTGGATGCAGTAAAGAAGATTACCTTCAATCATTTCCTATGTTAAATGTCTGATTTTCTTAATTAAATGTTTGATGTAGATCTTTGGAGTAGAAGGCTTTTTTTAGATCAAATAAGAGCAGTGTATGTTCCTAAATAATAGAGCAGATCCATTGTTTCTTATGCACTTTTGCTCTCCTCTGCCTTGAAGTGTGATTAGGACCCTTTCTCTCTTGTCATGAGTTCTAAAGCTCCTTTTGAATCTAGACCTGCAATTGGAACACATGCTTTTAGTAGATTTTCTCTCTTAATCTGAGTGATTGAGATTGCTGTGTTCACTGACTAAAGAATCATGACATTAACACACTTTTTTTTTTTTACAAAGAAGTTATTTTATTATTAATAGAATAAAATAGATAGTTTATCTTAAATTTTAAGCTAGTGATTGCTAAGTTTATACAAAGTATTTATAATGTGGTGGCAAACACAGTCCTGGATTATATATCACATTTCCTATAGTTCTATTGGATGGTGACTACTACATATCAGATGTTCAAAGCGCAAAGAGTCTATTTAAATTAAGAAGACATACCTATCCTAGAATTACACATAAAGATGCATTTATTTGAAAGGAACACATATGTTTTAGGGTATGATTTGACAACTCCCTCATGCTAGACATATTGAGTATAATAAAAACCAGCAACAACAATAATAGCTAGCACTTATATAGCATCTATGTGCCAGGCATTTTGATAGGGGCTTTACAAATAATATCACATTCATCTTCAAAGCAGATCTTGGAAGTAGATGCTATATTTATCCTCATTTTAAAATTTAGGAAATTGAGGACAACAGGTTAATTAACTTTTCTAAATTTACACACTTAATAAGTGTCGGAGACTATAGTTAAATTCAGGACTTCCTGGTTCTTTGGACAGCTTTATGGCACAATACATAGAGTGCTACTCTTCACGTTAGGAAGACATCTTCATGCATTCAAATCTGACCACATCAATTTACTAACTGTGTGACTGAACAAGTTGCATTACCCTGTCTACCTCAATTCCTCATCTACATAATGAACTAGAGAAGAGAATGGCACACTACTCCATTATCTCTGCCAAAAAACAAACAAACAAAAAAACTCCAAATAGAGTCACAGAGAGTTGGACACAACTGAAATGACTGAACAGCAATAACAAAACTTCCTGATTCAATCCCCAGCACACTATCCACTCCACTGCCAATTTTTGTTTATCTTAAAGTATAAACTTAGATATCACTTTTCTTCTTTAGTGTCCCCAAAACACTGATATTTATTGTACTAGATGTGCTGCAATTCAAAAAAGATGCTAGGAGTTGTTAGCATGAAAGTTGTCTCAAGTCTGTTTAAAATGTATTTGAAAACTGCCTCTTCCTTTGAAAAGCAAAGAACTTCAATATCAATTCCAAATTTTGTGAAGAAAAAAAATAAAAAAAGAAAGAAAAACACAAAGCCAGCAGTAGAGAAGACAACGCATTTTGGCATGTGTTTTCATTTTATTGAAGCAGAAGCCTGCCATATGCTGTCTGAGATGTGCCACCCAACTTTGCCATCATGTTAGTGAATTTGCTGTGTCCTGGAGCTAAACTGCATGGGTACAATGCTTGCTTTTTACTTAATAATTTCTAGGAAAATTTTCTACTTGAACTGTCATACATGGTATCCATAATCTGTCAGGAGGAGCTCTGCCCATATTATCACCTTTAACATCTGAGAACTCTTATGATGTCACCAAATTGATCTCCTTATTTGAATCAGATGTAAACTATTCTGATCTACTTTGTAAAAGACTTTTCAATACTCACTTTTGGATAAATATTTGAGATGCAAGTAGATAAGGGCACATTCCAGAATCTATCTGGTGCTGACATTCTATTTGCAAGTAAACCCATAAATTATTGTGTTCAAAAGTAAGTACCTACTATGCACAAACTGGTACTATCGACATCAGGGATGAAAAATAATCTGAAAGAACAATTCAGAGTGAAGAAAACATGGAATATAAAGATATTTTAATGAAATTCAAACAATTGATTTCCTCCCCCACCCCAATCTTTTAAATTCAGGAATAAGAGGCCTATAGGCAAAATTTATCATTTAATGGCAGAATGCATACAATAGCTGAAATACTACAGCTCTGTGAAAACAAGTATAATGCAATGAAGAATTGAGGCAATTATCTGAATAAATCAAGCAAGAAAGCACTTTTTAAAAAATTATCAGTGTATTTTGAATAAAACTGCTCTTTAAACTGCCATGGTAAAGATGAGTTGGAAAACATTTCCAAATTACACTCTCTCTTAAAACTGGATGAGAGGAAAGTGTTTCTTTTAGTTATTGTTCTCTTTTTCTTTTTTAGATCAAATAAGAGCAATATATGTTACTAAATAATAGAGCAGATACATCGTTTATTATGCACTTTTGCTCTCCTCTGCCTTGGAAGTGTGATTAGGTCCCTTTCTCTCTTGTCATGAGTTCTAATGCTTCTTTTGAACCTAGACCTGCAATTGGAACACATGCTTTTAGTAGATTTTCTCTGTTAGCCTGAGTGATTAAGATTGCTGTGTTCACTGACTAAAGAATCATGAAATGAACACACTTTTTTTTTTTTACAAAGAAGTTATTTTATTATTAACTACATTACTCACTAATATTATTCACCTGGCTATCATAAATATTGAAAATTCTATTTAAGATCTATTAAAATCACTTAACCCCAATTGCCTCAGGAAAAAAAAAATCTATGTTTTTATATAAGTACTTCAATTTCAATGAATCTCAGAGGACTTACCTTTTCTATAAATAGTAACAAGGCCTCAAAACTCTTTAAAGCAATAAATATAGATTTTGCTTACTAGACTGTCCTAAACTTTAATCCCATCATTGGTTGAATGATCAATAATATCAATATTAGATTCTTAGACATATCTTACAGAAGTAAAACCAAATCTTTTAGTGATTTGGGTCTAAATTATTTTTTTAAAAATGTAATTTAATTTGCATTATGTGTTCAAAGGAAGATTTCAACATGTGAAGTTATTAGTTTGTTCATAATCAAATGAAATAAATGATTTAAGGATATTACACTAAAATATACCTTGTGTATTTTATTGATTAAAAAACTATCAAAAAATGATGTACCCATAGTGAATATCAGTGTAACTATCTGGTTACTATAATGGTTTTCATCATGACTTTTTTATTTTGCTGATGTTGTCCTTTATAACTCATAGTTTCATACTAACTGCTACTTCACCCTCTATTTTTCAGGTTGTCATTTTAAAATGTTTTTCTTTCCTGTTTTGAAAATGAAAAAAAAATTTTCTGTAGTGTTATTATTTACATGAACATAATTATCAACCAGGAAAATGATCACCTGGAAATCCCCTTGAGCTTTAATTTACATAGTATAGAACAGGAACTGAAATTATTTTCACACCCAGTATTCTAAGCTGTCAGAGGATTTGTGATGTTGTTATTGTAGTTATTGTCTTTGCTTTAATATTGTCAATATAATCTATTCATGTTCCTGTGTCCTGAACAATTCTTGCCCCTGTTCTATTAATCATCAAAAAGGTGGGTGAATATAGCCCAATGGGATCCTTTCCATCAGAAATGAGATAATACATGTATACCAAAGATATCTCCATGCTCTACTTCCATGAATAAATTTACTTTTTGCGGGTAACATTTCGCTGATGCTTTTCCATATTTTAAATATATTGATGTGTACCCATAAATATCATGTACTTCTCTTTTAAAAGGATACCTAATTCCTATGATTCAAAGATTGTGGTATTTGATAATTTATAACCATGAAGTCTCAACAGAAGTTCATTGGTGTTCAAAAGATGGTCCTTTGCTTTAGATAGAAATTTGCTGTTAAAATAGACAATTTTCCAGAGATGTTCTTGTCCCTTACTTTTCCATTCAATTTTGGATATGTGCCACATTAGAAATATCTGTCCAAGATATATTTATTGATAAACCAGCTCAGTGGTTTGTCTTTCTAACTTCACAGTGTAGCTTAAATGATAAGGATTGGTAATCAATTTGGATTTTCCTGTTCAGAGAGGGAGATGGATTTTTTTTTTTTTTGATTTAGCATGTATCTCCTGTAATGTTCTTGGCCTTAATGTAATCCACATTAAAATATATGTCATCAAAAATCTCTGAAAGATGTCATAGTCTATAGAGAATGCCTCTCATATGTGTTCTCAAACTATTAAAAGTTAATCAATGACTAATCACCTAATATGTGTAGATTCTGTGACTGACATATGCCTTTGGCAAATACAATTTATTTCTCTTTTTAACATATGTATCATTTGATATTTTTTAATTATTTAATATTTTTCTCCAGTTATATGTAATAAGAGCTTTTTTAGTAATAATTTTTTTTTATTTTCAAAATATATGCAAAAATAGTTTTTTTTTTCCAATAGTCACCTTTGCAAAACCTTGTGTTCCAAATTTTTCTCCCTTCCTTCTTTCCCCCCACCCTGCCACCCTAGATGGCAAGTAATACAATATAGATTAAACATGTACACAAAAATGAAAAATGCTAGAAGGGATGAAGGAAAACAGAAGAAATTAATGTGCTATTGGTAAAGTTGTGAACTTATTCAACCAGTCTGGAAAGCATAAGCCCTTAAAGTCTATAAAACCATGAATATCCTTCCACTTATCCATACTGTTTCTAGATCTTTATACCAAAAGAGATGAAAAAAAAATAGAAAAGAACAGTGTTTTGATTTGTGAAAGACTACAAGAGCTATTCATTTGTTTGTTTATTTAGTGTAATTTTGAGGAGGTTCCCTATTCTACTGTACCAATAAGCTCCGATGCATTAGTGATCCTGCTCACCCTTGTACTGCTAACCAGGACTGAGGCCCAAATCTAAGTATGCCTCAGTGCTAGCTAAGAAACTCCTGCAATCTAATTTCCTTCATAGTACTTATTTGACTCCTTTACCATCTGTAGATTAAGTTGTTCTAGAAATACCATCTGTCACTATTGATTCAGAAATCCCCAAGGCCTACATCTAGTTGGATAGGTCTGGGGTTCCACTGGGTAGTTTGCCTAGACTGTGCTCCACTTTCACCCAAATGTCAGCCAGTATTTGAACTTGTCTTGGACTTAAAAAAAAAATTGTTTTGCTCCATCTTTTTGTGGGTTCTGTTGTTCTATAATTATTTAATCATTATTTAAAGATATTTTCAGAGTTTCTCTAGCATTCTGATACTACCTCTTTTCATTTGAACTTAATAATCATAGGATAATTGGATAGTTCTTGCTATTTCTATGTTTTTTTCTTTTTTTGAAGGTTTTTATTTTCAAAACATATGCAATGATAACTTTTCAACAATGATCCTTAAAAAACATTGTGTTCCCATTTTGAGACCCTTCCTGAGACCCCACTTCCTAGATTGAAATTAATCCAAATATATCTCAAACTTGGCAAAAACATATGTTAAATCCAATATATGCATACATATTTATGCCATTATCTTGCTTCAAAGAAAAATCAGATTAAAAAGGAAAAAGAAATGAGAAAGAAAATAAAATTCAAGTGAACCACAACAAAAAGAGTGAAAATGCTAAGTTGTGATCCACCCTCAGTTCCCACATTCCTCTCTCTAGGTTTAGATGGCTCCCATAATACAAGATCATTGGAACTGACCTGAATCTTCTCCTTGTTGAAAAGAACTACATCCATCAGAATTGATTATCATATAATCTTGTTGTTGCTGTGTACAATGATCTCCTGTTCTACTCATTTTACAAAGCATTAGTTCATGTAAGTCTCTCCAACCCTCTCTGAAATCATCCTGCTAATCATTTCTTATAGAACAATAATATTCCATAACATTCATATACGATAATTTATTTGGACATCCTTCAATTGATGGGCATCTACTCAGTTTTCAGTTCCTTGCTACAAAAGAAAGGGCTGCAACAAACATTTTTTTACATATGTAGGTCCCTTTCCATCAAGATCTCTTTGGGGGAGAGGTGGAGCCAAGATGGCAGAGACATATATTCTCTCTGACAATTCTTTACATCCCTCACAATAATTACAACACCCAGCCTCTGAATTAGCTCTGGATGGGCAGAATCCACAAATATTGAGAGTGTAACAAATTATCAGTTGAAGATAATTTCAAAGATCACCCAAAAAGGTCTTTTTCAATTGGAAACAGTAGGGGGACAGCGAGGCCAGAACAGCTGATAACAAATGACAATGCAAACAGCTCAGAGTCCTGGAGCAGTGCAGTCTCAGGGTACCTGAGCAGACTACAAGTACAAACACCAGGGCAGACAACACAGAGCCCCAGGGCATTGTTAAGGATTCCACATGGCATAACAGCACCAGGAGTGAATCAGCACTGATCAAGTGAAGCTGCAGTCTCTTGAAAAACCTCTGTGGCCCTAAAGGCAGACCTTAACTTAACTTAAAAAAAAAAAAAGAGTAAAAAAGTAAAGAGGACTCTAATAATTACAGCTTTTCTGGAAAAAGAGAAGAGATTTCAAATTCTGAGGAGACTAAAGATAGATTGTCTCCAATTGAACATAAACATATACACATACATCTAAAGCAACATAAATAGAGTCTACATATAATTCATCTTTCTCTCTTGATCAAACTTTAAGTTTGACTTTGTAATCAATGATTGTTTCCTCCATTTTTTTCTAATTGTATTCTGATCATTGTTATTGTTTGTATATATCTCTCATTTTCAATCCCTGCCAAGTATTCTCCTTCATTTTGACCCATTAACTTGCATGCTATTACTTAACCTTCTCACTGCCTCCTGCAATGAATTCCTCCCTGAACTTCTCCCTCCATCTTTATGTCCCTCTTTATCCCATCTAGATTAATGTACACACTTTCTCCTCTCTCAGTAGAACTAGTAGTACTCTTTCAATATTTCTTTATAAATTTTGAAGGGTGTTATAACCTCCTTGGTACTGTTCCTTCTTCAACATATTCTCAATTTAAATAGGTTTTCAGAACTATCAATCCTCCCCCATGAACTTCGTCTGTGTAGGTTCTTGCTATAACATCTAGTTTGTATAGCATAATTATTATTTTTAGCTTTTCCTAGAAGATTTTGACATTTAGAGTCACAATATACTGAAATCTAACCCAACCTTTCTTTTGGAAAAATCATTTACTCATGTCAGTTTTAGAAATCTAGTATCCATTTCCACATACAAACAGAGTTTGTCATTATATAAACATCTAATGTTGTGTCTCATAAGTTAAATTTTCTATTGACTTCAGATATGTTTGAGACAAATCCTGAAAAAGTGACTTCATTAAATGTCAGTTTTTTCATTCAATATTATATTTATTCTTGATGTAATATTTTTGGCCAAAACTATATTAACAATCTTTTGAATGATGATATATATTATATTCCATGACTTGTGGTCTGTTTTTAGCTGCTTATTAATCCTGTATAAGAGTGAATGTAATTCCAGCATATTTGAATTGGGTTGTTTTTTTTTTTTTGCTATTATTTATTTGCTTAGAAGCTGGAAACTGAGTCGATGCCCATCAGTTGGAGAAAGGCTGAATAAATCATGGTATATGAATGTTTTGAAGTCTTATTGTTCTATAAGAAATGATCAGCAGGATTTTAGAGAGGCCTGGGGAAAGTTACATGAATGAATGCTAAGTGAAATAAGTAGAATCAGGAGATCATTGTACAAGGCAACAAGAAGATTATACAATGATCAATTCTGATGGACATGGCTCTTTCCAACAATGGGATGATTCATATCAGTTCCAAAATCTTGTGATAAAGAAAACCATCTACACCCAGAAAGAGCATTGTGGGAACTGAGTGTGGACTACAACATAGCATTTTTGCTCCTTCTGTTGTTGTTTGCTTGCATTTTGTTTTCTCTCTCAGTTTTTTTTTTTCTTCTTGATCCATTTTTTCTTGTGCATCAAGATAACTATATAAATATGCATACATATATTGCATTTAACATATATTTTAACATATTTAATATGCATTGGACTACTAGCCATCTAGGGGAGGGATAGGGGAAAGGAGGGGAAAATTTGGAACAAAGGTTTTGCAAAGGTCAATCTTGAAAAATTACCCATGCATATGTTTTGATAAAAAGCTTCAATTAAAAAAAGGAAAAATAAATAAAGAAAATTTATTTGCTTGCTTGTTTGATTTTTACCATTTTAAAATTTTTCTTTGTTCTGTTTTTTTCCCAAAAATTTAGTAATGATGTTCTTACATTTCACTTTTGGAATCTCTTTTAGTGTTGATTGGTGGATTTTTTTTTTTTTTTTTTTAGTTCCATATTCCTTTCTTGTGCTGTCACTTTTGGACAAGTGTCTTTCATTATTTTTTGTATTATTGTATCAACATTCTATTTTTGATCAATCTTTTAGGTAGTCCAATTATTTATTTTTATGTTTTTTCTTCTTGATCTGTTCTCCAGATGTGTTGTTTTATAGTTATATCTTCAGATATGTTGTTTCTCATATACACACATTTATATGTAAATTTTTTTCCTCAATATTTCTCATTTGATTTTTAAAGGAATTTTTTACTTTTATAAATTCTTTTGGGATGTTACTCTTTGGGTAGGATAGGATTTTTTTCTTACTTCAGTACTCTCTTCTGAATATGCATCCTGGTCTTCCCTATTCACATATTAGCTTACTTTGGTTGGTTCTTTCTCCTTTGCCTGTATACATACATACATACATATATATATATATATATATATATATATATATATATATATATATATATATAGGATCTAGAAAGCTAGACACTAGAAAATGTTGTTACTTCTTTGTGATTAATTTGTTTCTTTCAGTGTTGCAGATATGTCCAATACTAAATATAATTCTGACAATTCAATATTAATTTACTTTTATAGATTGACACAGGAATGAAGTATAAAGTATTGTCATTATAACTAATTGATAGAACTTTTAAAATTTTAAAGAATTACATAATTTCTCATCTGTTTTCCCAACAACTGCAATATAGGTACTATTAGTATTCCCATTTCACAGAGAAAGAAAGTAAACCTGAGCATTTAAGTCACTAAATCAGGAATTCAAATAACTGGTAAATGTCAATATTAGGATTTAGATTTATACCTTCTTGGCTCCCTATAATATATATATATATATATATATATATATATAGAGAGAGAGAGAGAGAGAGAGAGAGAGAAGAAGAGAGAGAGAGAGAGAGAGAGAGAGTCATATACTTCATATCCCAGAAAACAGGACCTCCTGACTGTGGATTAGAAAAATATATTAGGAAGTCTTACAACTATTTCAAATGAAATTGAAATTTTATCTCCTATTTTTTTTTTTTGTCTGTGCCTTTCTACTCACTTTGCTTTTCTTCAATCTGAGAAGCAGATTTAGCATGGTACAACATTTTCCCTTAAAGGTGACATAGATTTCTCTCTTCTGTTAGAATGACTGGAATGGTAATCTCTCAGTTGACAAGGCAATTTTTGTTGATGGGCACCACTAATCACCCCATCACTGTGGCATCCAACAATAACCAGGAGGTAGAATAGTACTTAATGTCTTTGGCTCTTGTTTCCAAGGGTGAGGTTTTGTTTTTACCACCATCTTGTTAAAAGGTAAAATGAGTTCAGCAGTTTGATTTCAGTTGAGAAAATGTATTCTGACAAACCACTGGACTTCTGTTGGAGAAAGGATGTATCATGTCAAATGTTTTGAGCTAGATTGTAGACAAACTGAATCTTGTCAAACAAAAAGCTATATTCTTTCCCAGTAAATTACCCTTATTGTTGAGCCATGAGTAAATTGAGAACTTGGGAAGGCCTAATTCATCATTAACAGAAATTCAATTGGCAATTTTCTAGCAGTCTGAGAATACATACTACAATAGGAAGATGAAGAAAATTTAACATGCTTTATATATTTTCATCCACCATAGTTTAGCACATGACAGCACTTGAGATATAGCATAGTCCAACACAAAGAGTACTGTACTTAAAGTACTTGAATCTGTGTTTATGACCCTGAGCAAGTCATTTAAACATCCCAAGCATTAATTTCCTCTTTGGTAAAATGAAGGGACTTTATTAAGTAACATCTGAGGTCCTTTTATATTCTAGATCTATTATCCAACTGAACAGCCCTGAAAAGAATTAAAAGAAGAACCTAATTAAAGTGGGGGTGGGAGTGGAGGGGACCTTCCCAGAGGAGAAAATCGCATTTTCTCCCAAAAGGGAATAGTGTAAAATATCATATGATATTCACAGGTGGAAGGTGATCACTTTATTTCTGAAATTGCATTAACAATGAGTAAATAGTTGAAATTGTGGAAAATATAATTAATTTCTATCAAGCTGATTTAATTATTTTTCTTACTGCGGAAGGTATAACTAGTAACTACTTTTAATATAAGTTCTATTAATTTTTTAAATCTTTTTTGATAACTTTCAATACCATTGATTTTCTTTGTATTCCTATGTATTTTACTTTATGCATTTAGAATTATTATTTTTGAGATGTAGTACATAGGCAAAGACATGACCAGGTCAATAAATCAATGTACATTTGTCAAACTACTACTAAACGTTAGCCATTGTGATGCTGGGTACCTCAATTTGAACAAAACTACTTTGACTATCTTTAGTATTATATTTGGTATCAATGTAATTAATCAGGCCTATGACAATTCTGAATGTCATTGACAAGATTATTTATATGTTCTTGGGGGAGGGTACCACTGTATTAAGCTGATTATTCACAAAGACACAGCATAAATTTGAAAACAAAAAATAAACAAATCCCTTTCTTCTTTGAAATCTATTGGAACCAGTGGCATACTATCTTTGCCTGGATGGGACAATGTTGTTGAAACTGGGTCATGTCCATAGATATACTGATCATGACTGGGAACAAGTCATTTGATTTTCCATTGCTTCAAATGACTCATTAAAATTGTAAATAGATAAAAGTGCTAATCTGTTTCAGTGAATGAAGTTTCACACTGATGAAAGCACAAGTCTAGGCCTATAAAAAAAGAAAATTAGCATTTAGAACTTTGTTTTTCCATTGTTACTTAGAAATTAGTAATCTTGAGGGAATGACTTCATGTAAGGGATTAATTTCATAATTTCATCATTTTGGTTATCTTAGAAATTTCATATTCATTTATATCAAATCTATAATTTTTACTTTAAAATAAAACAAGTGGAATATTCCAGGATAAAATAAGGGAAAATAAAGTCTTGATCATGTTAGAAAATGTTACAAATTTTACAACCTATGTAGGAAACAGCTTTTTTTTTTTTTTTCAGAAAACCTGAAGATGTCCTATCTACCCCAACCTGTCACTACTATGTCTTGTTGGGTAACAACCAAAATATACAGAGAAAACATAGCCCTTTCATTTGCCTAAACTTTAACTGACTACTCTGTGTTTAGATTTTCAATTTTCTTTCCTTTATTTTCCTGCCAGTTTTGAAGAGAGTGTTCATATGCCTCACAATATGCTGAGCCAGAGATGATCAGCCAAGTCTTGATTTCTTTGAGAGCTCAAACCCTTTAAACTCAGTGCTCTTTCCAGCTGGCAGGTCAGCAACATTAAGCAGACACTGTAAATTTCTGCTTAGTTAAGTTGCTACAAACTCAATTGTGCTTTTTTTTTTTTTTTTTTAAGCAAGAAAGGGCACATATATAAGCCACTTAAACAATTCTCTGCTTTTCTACATCCATTTTTTCCCCTCTTTTTAAATGACCAAATCAAATCCAGAAATAGTCATCAGATATACTAAATAGTGAATGTTTAGTAATCTATGTGGTAGAGAAAATAGCTACATTTTTTGTCTTAATGTAAAATAATGGTCTTATCCCAAGACAGTACTAAGCAATCTGCTAACTTCTTTAGTGTTATCCATCATTAAATTTTGAGGCATTTCATAAAAAGTAAATAAAATATAATATATATGTGTGTGTGTGTGTGTACACATATATATAAAATAAAATAAAAAATAAAAAACACAAATTTAACTTCATCTTGTAACCATTCCTTTTTGTCTACATTGCAAATATTAATTTTATTTATTTTTATTTTACTATAGGATTTTATATATATTCTTTCTGACTTTCTAAAACATGACAAATCTATACCTATAATTCTTATGTTTTTAACATTTAAAATGTCCATTGTGATTATATGGGTTTTTAATCTATTGATGTTTGAAAGTCTTCAAACAAAAATATTTTCTTCATAGGTGAATTTGCAGCCAATCACTACTACAATCTAGTTTTTATTGGATCCAAAAATATATTAAATTCCAAAATATATTAAAATAATTACCACATAAATTGAGTAGGGCCAAATTCAGAGGGCCAGACTAACATTAGTTGATGATGACATGAAAACCTATCTGTAAAATATTAGATAATAATGACATTCTTTCAATCTATCAGTTAATTTATAGACTATTCAAAGCATAAATATCTTGCTTTAGTTTTTGGTATTATAAAAACAAATCTTAAACAGATTCTGTCTACAAGGAACTTACATTCTGATAACATTACCAAATTGCTACCTGCCTGCTTGAACAAATTACCTAAGTTCCCAAAGAATCAAGACATTAGCAAGAGTTTTCCTATATTGCCTAAAACAGTTATGTAATGTTGAATGATCCTAAGAATTAAAATGTTATTGTCCATTAAAGTTATAAAATAATTTCCTTCAATAACCTCAAGAAATGACATAAATCCAGTTCAAAGAAATCAATCCTGCTTAGACATGAAAGCTGATTAAGAATGACATAAGATAGCTAAGAGTAACATTGATTATATTCAAGAGGACAAAGGGAGATGAAAGTTTTTACAACTGTACCATTTTTGAATACAAAGACTTATGACCCCCTCACATACTTTAAAAATGATTAGATCTAATAAGGATAAATCTAAGTGTTGGTAAAATTATTTCATTTTAGTGATCTGATGTCTTAGATTCTACTAATTTCTTTCAAATTTTCCTTACACCAACAAGAAACCTAATCTAATCAAATTGTATCAAATAAATAACAAAAGTATAATAATCTTCACTTAATAGAAAGGAATATTGAAACTCAGTTATGGTTAAGTGGATTGCCCATAGTTACACAAGTGATGCCAGAATTCAAAACCCCAATTGAATTTTTAATGACAATTCCTCTGTATCATGAGCTTTTCCATGAGTTTAGTTTCTTTATTATCCCATTATCTCCAGGAAGATCTTGGCTATGAATGTAGTGTTTTTTTAATGCTGCAGCTACTAATATAGTCAACTTTTTGAAACTTTACTTCCACAAAGGAGAAACCATGTATGTGTATGTGTGTCTATATGTATATGTATATGTATAAATATGATCAACTGTCATGCATGTCTGTTGGGAACAAAATAAAAGAAAATGTTTTTATAATCATTTCTCCCAAATTGGCAAGGGATATTTTATAGTTATTTTTGTTTCTTTACATGTTGTGATTAGATTTTGTAATAGGTTATAGTTATACTAGGGTAGAATTCTCCTTGTCACATAATAGTTGGATACACAATTATCTAACATAGCTAAGGTCCAACACATCATAAATTGAACAGATAATCTTTAACAACGTAAAGATCTGGGTTTAATAGTTTATGCAGGAAATTTATGTGATTGAAGCACAAAATTGCAATATACATAAAAAAGAGTTCAAAGAAAAACAGTAATTTAAGATTGAGAGAGATCCTTGAGACATATGCACCATTAGAAATAAGCACTTGATGGTCAACAGGTCACACACTATTTCCATAACCTTCCCAAGAGAGAGATTGTATAGTATGAGTGTTGGATTTGGAAACAACTGACATGGATTTGAATATTGGATCAATCACCACTATCTCAGGAAACTTATCTTATTTTTCTGAGATTGGGTACCTTTGCAGATTAGTAATAGTTTGAATTAAAAGATTGTTATTATTATTATTTTTTTTACCAGTTTCAGTTTAAATTCAGAAATTCTCAAACTGGGTTCCTTTTCTAATTTCCTTACTTCTGTTATTGTAATTAACATTCTTCAGGCCTCTCACACTAGAAAAATCAATCATTCTTGTTTTGTTTCTTCCACTCAATTACTGCAGCTAATCTGTTAGCAAATCTTGAATGAAGGTTTTACCCCTTTCATCTCTGTAACTTCTAGGCAGAGACACTACTGCTACAATTGGTAACTACTTCAATTACTAGTATTTCAGGTAGGCTTTGGCCATATTTCTTTTCATTTTCTAATTCTATATTTTCTTCTTTTTTAAAAATGTATTTATTTGATTTTTTTCCAATTATATTCAAAACATTTTGTTTTTTACATTTGTTTGTAAGAATTTCAAGTTCTAGGTTCTCTCTTCCTTATCCACAAATAAGAAACCACACATATAAAGATATCCAAAATATTTCCATAAAAGTCAAGTTGTAAAAGAAAGTATATACCTTCCATCTTAATGAAAATAAAAACCCTCAAGAAAAATTAAGTTAAAAAGAAAGAGAGATATGGAGAAATAGAAGACACTTCAATCTATATTCAGACACAATTAGTTCCTTCTCTGGGTATTAATAAGATTTTCATCAAAGAACTTCAGAGTCTATGTGGATGATTATACTAGTGAGAATAGCAAAATCATTTACAACTGGTCACCTCAGAACATTGCTATTATGTTGTATACAGTATATTCCATTTTCTTCATGAAGGACTTTCCAGTTGTTTTTTTTTTTTTTTTTTTTTTTTTTTTCTGAGAGCATCCTGCTCATCATTTCCCAGAAAACAATAATAAGCCATCAAAAACACATACCACAGTTTATTGAGCCATTCCCCTGTGAATGGGCATCATCTAAATTTATATTTGTTTTTTCCCTAAGAGGAGAATTGCCATGGATATTTTTGTAAATAGGTAATTTCCCTTTTTCCTATTTTTCCCCCAAATCTCTTTTGGTATTCATGCCTGGTAGTGGTGTTGTTAAGGTGAAAGGATATGCATGAATTTGCAGCCCTTGGGCTCAAATCATATATTTTGATCATTTATCATGTGAGGCATGGCTCTTTTTTTAAATATAAATTTGACTCAGTTCCCTCTATATTTGAGAAATGAGGCCTTATCAAAGAAAATTGTTTCAATTTTTTTAATGATTACTATTGATAATTGTATTTCCTCCAATTTATTTTCTCGCTTTTTTCACTATTTCCCTTCTTAAAAATGTTTTAGTACAAAATACTCCTTTCTCTAAGATACCTTCTATTTTATCACCTTCCCCCATTTCCCACATCCAGTTTCCTTTCTATTTTCCAGAAGGATTGATTTCTATACCCCTATTAAGTATATATGTTATTTCCTATTTGTAAAGGGCTGAAACTCTTAAGAGGTGTATAACCAACCACTTAAGGCTAAGTACTTATTGAACAATGATTATATTAGCATATGTTTGGAAAAAATGGCCCTTCTCATTGTTCCATGCTGGTTCCATATTTGGTGTATACAGATTAGAGGGTGGAGTGAGACAAGCCAGATTAACTTTTCTGCAGGAAGATGAGGAGAAAGGTTGGTGGCAAGCCTGTTTCAGTTTGTCTGTCTCCTTCACTTCTCCCCCTAAAGATAAGGACTTTCACTTATCCTGACTCCAACTGTTCTTGAGCCCTTCAGGGAACTAGCCCAGACTTAACATCTATTTGAGCCAATTTTTATGACAGCAACATTTGCTCATTCCTTCTCTCTTCCTCCTCTTCTGTCATAATAATTAGGAAATGCTAATGAGTTACAAATAGCATCTTCCCATGTAGGAATATATAGAATTGGGAGTCTTGCCTACAATGTAGGAACAGCCTAGGTCAACAGAGCATCAGCCCCAGCTAGTACAATAGATTTTATAGCTGCAGTGGAGTGGGGACACACCTAATAACTTCAGGGCAGAAAAGAGTGCTTATGGTAAGGTCCCCACAAGGATCTCTGAAAATTGCTGCACAATTCCTGAAGCTTGGAACAATGCACCCTCCACCTGGAAACAAAGCCCTGTTTTAACAAAGAGTTAAAAGCAAAGTTTATTTATCAAAATTTTTCTGCTAAAATTATTTTATGGCATAGCTCAAGATCAAATTAAAATCTTACATCTCAAACAGGGAAGAAAAATTAGCTTGGTGATTAATACAAGTCTTGTGGCCAAAGAAATTAATGAAAACAAAATAGCATCCCTGACTTAAAACATTACCACCAAAATAAAAAAAAAAATGTTTCTGAACATTGAAAATCATTATGGTGACAAAAAGGATCAAAACACATACTCAGAAGATGATAACAAAATCAAAACTCCTACATCCAAAGCCTCCAAGAAAAAATAAGAATTGGGCTCAAGTATGAAAGAGCTAAAAAGGGACTATGAAAATCAAGTATGAGAGACAGAAGAAAAATTAAGTAAAGAACTGAGAAAGATACAAAATGATATACATTTGAATATATAATTCAATGCTATGAAAAGCTAATGAAAAGAAAAATGACCTAAAAAGCAAAACAGGCCAATTGGGAAAGGAGGTATAAAAGCTCAGTGAAGAAAATAATTCCTTAAAAAATAGAATTGGACAAATGGAAGCTAATGACTTTATGAGAAATCAAGATACAATAAAGCAAAACCAAAAAAAAAAAAAAAAAATAGAAAAAAAAGTGAAATATCTCATTAAAAATGACATGGAAAATAGATCCAGGAGAGATCATTTAAAATTGGCTTATTTGAAGATCACAATCAAAATAAAAGCTTGGACATCACCTTTCAAGAAATTATCAAGGAAAACAGAGGATAAAATAGAAATGAAAATAATTCACTGATTACCTCCTGAAAGATATCCCAAAATAAAAAAAAAAAAAAAAAAAACCAGGAATATTATAGCCAAATTCTGGAACTTCTAGGTCAAAAGATAATATTGTAAGCATCCAGAAAGAAACACTTCAAGTATAGTAGAGCCACAGTCAGAATATCACAAGATTCAGCAGCTTCTGAATCAAATACTGAAGTGACTGGAAAATAATAATCCAAAGAGTAATGGAGGTAGGATTGCAAACAAGAATCACCTAGCCAGGAAAAAAAAAAAAAACTGAGTATAATCCTTCAGAGGAAAAGGTGGACATTCAGTGAAACAGGCATTTTCAGGTATTCATGAAGAAATGACCAAACCTGAATAGAAAATTTGATTGTCCAATACTAGACTCTGGAGAAGTATAAGGAAGCAATCAGGAAAGTCATATCTTAAGGGACTTAAGATTTATCTATTTACATTCCTACACAGGAGGATGATGCTTGTAGCTTATTAGAATATTTTTATTAATATGGCAATTAAGAGTATATATAGACAAAGGGTGCAGGTATGAATGAAAGAAGAAGGCATATCTTTTATTTAAAAAAATGGTGAAATTAAGGTGTGAGAAAGGATTGTATTGGAAGAAAGGGAAAGGGAGAAGTGCAATGATACCAATTATCTTCTATTAAAAAATGAGGCAATAAAAACATTTTACCCTGAGGGTGAAGAGGAAGAGGAAAAGGGGGATAAGTGAACCTTACCTTCATCAGAATTAGCTCAAATAAGAAATAATATACATGCTTGTAATATTCTTCTCTAAAATGTAATATTCTCTGGTAGCAGGTTTCTTGGTGGGCTTCTGGAGGCAGCCTTCCTTTCAGTTCAGTAAGCATCCCAAATCAACCCAGTCAGGTGTTCAAGTCCAAATACTCCAAATCTGGAGGCCTTCCGGATCTTGGTTTCAGTGTTCTCCACAGGAAAGCTTGCCACCACTTCTCTGTCTTCCTTAGTTTTCCCCAGCTCAATTTTGGTTGAGGCTCCTACCTTATAAATGCTCTCTTAAATGTGTGGATCTTGTGGAAATATAGTAAGTACTAATTACATGTACTGAACTAGAGCACTGTTAAGCACCATGCTAAATTAGATCAATTCCACTGACTTAGCACCTTATTTCAAGTTCTGACCCATAACACATACTCAATAGAAATATAGAAACCTATCTCATCCTGCAGGTAAATAAGAGGAAAAGGAGATATGGAAAGGGGGAAGAATGATAAAAGAAATGGCATATTGGGGGAGAAAATGGTAAGTATCAAAATCCTTTTGAGGAAGGACAGGATGAAAAGAGAAAGAGAATAAATGAGGGGAAATACAATGAGGAATAGTAATTTTTTTTCCAAGCAAATTTCTCTGATGGAATATTATTGTTCCTCAAAAATGATCAGCAGGATGATGCTCTCAGAAAAACAAACAAACAACAATATGTAAAGCCCTCCATAAAGAAAGTGAAATATACTGGATACAAAGTATTAGAAATGTTCTGGGATGACCAGCTGTAAATGACTTTATTATTCTCAGTAATATAATCAGCTACTATGAAGGACTTATGATAAAAATAAATAAATAAATAAATGAAAATCTTATGCAAACCCAGAGAAGGAACTGATGGAGTTTGAATCTTTTATTTATTTATTTACTCATTCATTTATTTATTTATTTGTTTGTTTTAACTTTTTATTTTTTTTAATTTTAATTTTAATTTTTTTATTTAATAGCCTTTTATTTATAGGTTATATGTATGGGTAACTTTACAGCATTAACAATTGCCAAACCTCTTGTTCCAATTTTTCACCTCTTATCCCCCACCCCCTCCCCCAGATGGCAGGATGACCAGTAGATGTTAAATATATTAAAATATAAATTAGATACACAATAAATATACATGACCAAACCGTTATTTTGCTGTACAAAAAGAATCAGACTCTGAAATATTGTACAATTAGCTTGTGAAGGAAATCAAAAATGCAGGTGGGCATAAATATAGGGATTGGGAATTCAATGTAATGGTTTTTAGTCATTACCCAGAGTTCTTTCTCTGTGCATAGCTGGTTCAGTTCATTACTGCTCCATTGGAGATGATTTGGTTAATCTCATTGCTGAGGATGGCCAGGTCCATCAGAACTGGTCATCATATAATATTGTTGTTGAAATATATAATGATCTCCTGGTCCTACTCATTTCACTCAGCATCAGTTCGTGTAAGTCTCTCCAGGCCTTTCTGAAATCATCCTGTTGGTCATTTCTTACAGAACAATAATATACCATAATATTCATATACCACAATTTATTCAGCCATTCTCCAACTGATGGGCATCCACTCAGTTTCCAGTTTGTAGCCACTACAAAAAGGGCTGCCACAAACATTTGTGCACATATAGGTTCCTTTCCCTTATTTATGATCTCTTTGGGAGATAAGCCCAGTAGTAACACTGCTGGATCAAAGTGTATGCACAGTTTGATAACTTTTTGAGCATAGTTCCAAACTACTCTCCAGAATGGTTGGATTCGTTCACAACTCCACCAACAATGCAGTTTGAATCCATTTTCAAGAATTCTCTATTGAGTTGCATGCAGAACCAGGAGATCATTATATACTTCAAGAACAACACTGTATGAGGATATATTCTGACGGAAGTGGATTTTTTTGACAAAGAGAAGATCTAACTAAGTTTCAATTGATCAATGATGGATAGAAGCAACTACACCCAAATTAAGCACACTGGGACATGGATGTAAACTGTTTGCATTTTTCTTTTTCTTCCGGGGTTATTTTTACCTTCTGATTCCAATTCTTCCTGTGCAACATAAGAACTGTTTGGTTCTGCACACATATATTGTATTTAGGATATACTGTGACATATTTAACATGTATAAGACTGCTTGCCATCTGGGGGAGGGGATGGAGGAAGGGAGGGAAAAAGTCGGAACAGAAGTGAGTGCAAGAGATAATGTTATAAAGAAATTTTTTTTTCAAAATAAAAAATAAAAATAAAAGACTTTTCTATTTCTCTCTATCTGTCCCTCTTAATTTTTTAACTTAATTTTTCTTTTTATTTTTTTTAGAGTAGGAGATCTATGTTTTATTTTACAACTTGACTTTTATGCAAATGTTTTGTAAAACTTCAGGTGTGGTTTCTTAATTGTGAGTGGGGATAAGGGAGAGAACCTAGAACTCAAAAATGTTAAAAATAAATGCTAAAAAATTGTATTGAATGTAACTGGGGGAAAATATTAAATAAATAAATTTATTTTAAAAAATAAAGTAGGGCATTTTCCAGGGTGGAATGTACATTGTCCCATGTTTCAGGGGTTTTGTGCAGCTGTTTTCAGAAATTCTTCTAGGAATGTAATTGATGTGAGTAAACCCTAAAACTACCACCCATGACATTTGGGGGGAAGCCATGAGGGTGAACTCTGAAACGCTCCTCTTACAAAGACCCATCTTTCAGGGCAGTTAAGTGGTTTCAATAAGATTAGCCCAGGACTACCCCCAGTAGCTGGAACTTAATTGGTCTTATTCAGCTGAAGATCTCGACCTGATATTTCTATTGAGTGGATTAGTCCAGGACTATTCCCAGTACCTCCAACTTCTATTTATTGAGTGGCTTGAAACTCCCAAGATAAGTGTTTTTTTTTTTTTTTTGTTTTGTTTTTGTTTTTTTTTGTTTTTTTCCTACTGGAAATCTAAGCCTGGGGGAGAAGGAGAGCAGTGACAACATTGAAGGAATCTCATTCAATGAAAGCCCTACCCCCCCATACAGCCAATAAAAAAGACAATTTTGAACCCTAAATCTCTGCAGAAGAACAAAGTAGGGGTTATGCTTTGCCAACGAAGCTCTCTTCTTGGCAAAGCTGCCTGTCAGGACTCCTGCCCACTGTGAAGAAACCTTCTTCTCAATGATAAACTTTTTTTTTTATTTCTCTGTCAGAACCCCTTATCACTGAGGAATCTGTCTTCCTGACAAAGCTAGCTTCTCAGTGCCAATAAACTTCCCTTTTGCCATTCAGACTTGTCAAGTTTGTGAATCTTTCAAGTTGGACTTGTACGTCTGCAACCGGAGGGGATTCCCACAACTCTTTGCTCTGCCACTAACCACATCAGTAACCACAAACATTCTGAAAAAAAATGTGAAAACATTGGAATGGTTAGGAGTGTCTCTGACCTCACTGTGACTGTAAGATCTAGTGTGTTGGCCCAGCTGGGTCTCTGCTGGCCAGGGCTACACTAGAATTACACACCAGACTCCCACTCCATTGTCACAGATTTTCTCTGCTAATTTCTCCCTGAAGTCCCTGTGCTGAGAGGTCCATAAGCCTCCAGTACTGCTGGTGATTCAGAGATCCCACCTGGCTCATGCTGGATTCCAAGCCAGATCCGGGGTCTGAGCCACCCTGCACAGGGATTTCATGCTGGGCTTCCACTCTGATTCCACAGCCTTTTTCTACTGACTTTCCATGTTTTCTTTGTTATCCCTGGGCTGAGAGGTCTGGAAGTCACCAGTACTGCCTCTGGTTCAGAGATTGGTCCTGGGCCAGGGCTAGAGCTGGGTCCCAGGCTGTGCCATTAGGCCCTGCACCTGAATTGTACATTCAACTCCCATCCAGCTGTCACTGACCTTTTCTGTTGAGCTTTTAAGTTTCCTTTGATTGAAAATGTTGTACTCCATCTTTTTGGGTATTCTGATGCTCTAAAATTAGTTTAGAGTTATTATTTAAAAGAATTTGGAACATTTTGGGGAGAGATTGGTCAAGTTCCTAACTTTACCCTGCCATCTTGGTTCTGTCTCCCTAGACTTTCCTCTTAACTAATTTGACAATTGTCTTGATGTCATATGGGTTTTCATTGGTTTCCCCCTTCCCTAATAGTTATAGCATAATGATCAAATCAACATTACCATTCTTCCTAGGAGGGCTGTCTCAATCTCTTTTTTATGGCTTCATTTACGATCACAATAACTCTTATATTGCCCTTTTTAGGATGTAAAAGCTCCTCTTTGAGGAAAAGGAGTATCTTAATTTGTAGATGAGTTTCTATAGCATTTATCATGATGCTTAATGTGTAGAAAATTAATGTTCATTCATTCATTCAATATATCTCCCAGTTTCCATCTCTTTCTATATATGCCACTATCACCACTTTGGTCTATGTTCTTATCTTCTGACCTTTAATGATTTTTCTTATATCTACGTATTTATTTACATTGTGTATTCAACTATGAAAAACTTTCATCATTTCTTTTATCTGTAGGGTTCCTAGAAGTTTTATCTTCTTCAAGGAGTCATCTTTGTTTATTACAAATCATATTGATCCTTTCTGACATTACTACCCTTCTATTCTGTGTATATCCTATATGTACAGTTATTTATATTTTATCTTTCCATTAGTCTTGGAGATATATATAGCTAAAATTTAGCACAAAGCATAGTAAGACCTTAATATTTTCCCATTAATAACAAAAATACTTGACAATTGTTCTATAGTTCTATATATGTTAATATATTTCTCCAATTTGATTATAAATTGACTGAGGGGAAATTTTGTGCTAATTCTAGATTTCTGCAGTGCCTAGAAGAATGTTTACTAACTATGATTATATTAGTCACTGCTGATTAATTGGCAAATTAACCTTAAGAAGGAAGACAATGAGGAGAAAAGAATAGTGATTCCACTCTCTTCTCAAACCACTACTAAGGTCTTGACCACATTGCTAAATGGTAGTGAAGTCCCACCCCAGGGCTGACCAACAGCAAGACCTCACCCCTTGGGCTACCCACAGAAAGACTCCCTTTCCATAACAACAAAGCAGCAGGACACCACTCCTGGAGCAACTACCAACTAAATTCCTTCTCTGGGGATACCCTTCAGAAAAACTCTTTACTATAGCAATCTATCAGCTAGGCACCCTGGTACTGACCAGCAAATGGGTGCCTCACTGCCCACTATCCTTTAGTATCAGCCAGAAGAAGTACCTACCCTTCAGAGAAAACAAGAAGATAAGTTTTGACCCCAGTAAAAACCCACCATAAAAACTTGGAAAAGCAATGTCCAGAGCCAAACTTTCAAATAAAAATACCAAGTTACCAAAAAAGGCAAGAAAATAATGAGCAGAAAATAATGGAAATTAATTGAGGCATTAAGAGATGATAAAACCACATTTTTACAAAGTACTGAAAATGTGAAAGTTCTCTTAGACAAAACACTGACTTAAAAAATAGATCCAGCAGAGACAAAATAGAAATTATTAGATTACCTGAAAGTCATGATTTTTTTTTTGAAGGACAACACTTCAAGAAATCATCAAAGTTAACTGCCCTGATATATTGGAACTAAAGGACAAAATAGAAATTGAAAGAATCCCCTGATCATCACCTGAGAAAGATCCCAAAATGAAATGTAAATGATATGCTAGATAATTGTACATCTGATTCTTAAAAGACAAAGGAGAATTCTAATCTCCTTTACATATAACCTATTCTAAAAGGTAAACACTAAAATGTAAAGAAATAAAAATAATCAGAAAACTTTAGTGGGGCCTTGAGGTATTATACAGATTGCTCACTTGCCTAGGGGGCTGCTAAACTTGGAGAAGAGTAGACATTGCTGATAGATTTCCCCAAGATTGGATCCTTGCTACAGGACTGCTGCTATGAGGCTAAATGCTACTGCTGCTCCTCCTCCCCACCCCCCACTCCCAAAAAAAGAAAAAGAATTGGCCATATGGAAAATTAAGTACAAAAGTTCAATAAGGAAAATAATTATTTAATAATTAGAATCAAACAAGTAAAAACTAATAAAACACCCAGCTAAAATGAAACAATTCACATCTCATTGGGTATCTGCTCTCCCTTTTATCCAGCTCCTCCCTTTTCTTTTCTCTTTCTCTTTCTATAATTCTCACTATTTACATTTTAATGCTTATCTTGAGTCCTGTCTTTGAAGATCAAATTATCTGTACAGTTCTGTTTTTTCTTTAATAGAAATGACTGAAAACCTCTAATTTCTTCAAACATCCATCACCTCCTCTGAAAGATGATGTTCATTTTCACAGGGTAATTAATTCTTGGTTGTAACCCCGGGTCCTTTGTCTTCCAAAATATGGTATTCAAGGGAAGTACTTTACATTTTCTTACAATTTTTTTTCATTCTTTTTAGTTTGTTTGATTCTTGATACTTCATAGAGTCATTAGCTTCCATTTGCTTAATTCTGGTATTTAATGTGTGATTTTCTTCAGTTAGCTTTTGTGTCTCATTTTCCATTTGATTCAATTCTACTTTGTAGGTTATGTTTTCTTTAGTGATTTTTTTTTTTTTTTTGTATTTGGCCAAATATATATTTTTTAAGGAATGGTTTTCTTCAGTAATTTTTTTCTTCTTTTTCTAACCTGTTTCCTCTCTCTTGTACATGTCTCATTCCTTTTCTCATTTTTTCTTCTACCTTTCTTATTTGCCTTTTAAAATCTTTGATGAGATTTCCAAGAAGTCTTTTTGGGCTTAAGATCAATTCACATAACTCTTGGAGATTTCCTCTGTCAAAATCTTGTCCTCATCTAAGTTATTATCTTGGTCTTCCCTATCATCATAATGGTTAAAGTTCTTTTCTGTTTCTTGCTCATTTTCTTTCTTAATAATTTTGGATTTACTGTTTTGTGACTTTTATGGTCCAGCTCTGCTCCTGGGGTAAAGGAAGCCTCTCCCAAATTTCCCTGGAATCTCTGAGCTTTGACTATGAGCATAGGGACTCCTCATGTTTGCATGTGGTAGGTTTTTCATCTCTTTCCAGGAAACAGTCTGGTTTCCCAGAATGTGTCGACTGAGGGGAATAGAGGCTTCCCTTCTGTTCTGATCTGCAAATGAGCCAGGTCTGAGGGTCTCAGTTGCTTATCTGCTATCATTAAGACCAGAGAATTGGTTTTATGTGATTTTTGAGGAAAAATGTGTGAGTTTGAGCATCTTCTTAACTTCACTCTGCCATCTTGACTTCACCCTTGGAAGTTGCTCAAATATTCCAATTCAAATCAGATAGAGCTATAATCAGGACTACACAATATTTGACAGCTTCCACCTTAAAGAACCAGAAAGATTAGGATAGGATATAACAGAAAGCAAAGAATTAGAATTACAACCAAAAATCACCTATTCAACACAATTGAATGTAATCTCTCTTTTTTGGAAGGGTAAGGGTGGAGGATATGAAGGAATGAATATTTAATGAAACCAAGAACTTTTAAGAATTTTTAATTAAAAGGCTAGAGCTGAATTAAAAAAAATGAACTCCAAATATAAAGGAAACTTCAAATTCAAGCAAAGCATAGAAGAGCAAAAATGAAACAAGAAAGAGGAAACACAATACATTTGATAAGGTTAAACTTTATATTTCTATATGACAAGATAATATGCATAACTCTTAACAACTATTTCTATAAGAGCAATTATGATTATGTAAACATAGGAGTAGATATAAATATTATTTTTATGACTGGGATGATGCCCATTAAAACAAAATAAAGGAGTGAGAAAGAAAATTCTACTAGAATAAGAAGGGAGAGATTGAATGGAGAAATTTACCACATAAGAGATCTGAAGAAAATATTTTAATGTAAAGGAAGGTGGTAATGGTGAAAAAGTCTTAAAACTTACTATCCTAAAACTTGGTTTAAAAAGTAAATAGTACACTGTATGTTCTTGTATTTTTCTTTTTTCTCTAACAAGACTAATGACATCAAGAAAATGATCATGACTTGCAAGTGAACTAGATTTCAATGAGGCAGTGCTGTGAAAATTACGTCTCACTCTCTCACCCAGAACTACCACAGTCCCATGGCAAAATACATATCAGATTGATTTTTTGAAGGTTTTGGATGCATTGGATGCTTACTAATTCATTAAAATAACTCTTTTCCTAATTCTCAATTTGTTTGAGACAATGTTTATTCAATGGTTAAGGCTAGCCACTGAGAAATGAGGCAAAGTATACCTCCTTCATCTACTCAAAAAGAAAAAAAAAAACTTTCTGAGACGGGGAAGGCCATAAAGGGTTCTGGAAAAAAAAAAGAAACAATTTGTATTTACAACTAAATCAGAACCATTAGAAGCCAAAAACTGATTTAAGTGCGGGTTGGGCTAGGACTTATACTTGGCTAATCAGTGAAAAGCAGAGAGATTTGGATTAAACGCATGATCCTTAAAGAGAAATCTAACCCCTAAATACCATGATATTTTGTGAGGTTTCACCAATTAAGATTTATATTCCCTGGGCAGTGTACTTATAGGTAAAGATATGATTCCCTCTGCAGATCAAGGGAAAGTAGGGAGAAAAGGAAGAACGTGAGAAAGGAGAGAAAGAAATGAGAAAAAAAGAAGGAAAGAAGTAAAAAAAGGAAAAAAAAGGAAGGAAGGAGAGAAGGAGAAAAGGAAGGAAGGAAGAGAGAGAAAAAACAGAATGGCTTAACTGGAAATGATGAATTTGATCCATGGTGGGTATATCACTATTACTATAGTAATTGTATGTGTGGTGGGTATATCCCTATTGCTACAGTAATTGCTGCTACTATTATTACTACTACTACACTACTGTTACCACTACTATTACTGCTACCCCTACTATTTTAATTCTACTACTGTTAAGGTGTACTGTAATTTTCAAAGAACCTTTCAAAACTAACAAGTTCTCTTACCATTCATACACAAATATGTGTATACTATACTGTTAGTTAAACAGTATAATTTACTGTTTATTTATAAATTTATTTATAAATAATATAAACAGCTGAACTGAATTGAGAAGGGTCTTCTTTCAATAGCTCTGTCCGAGATAACTGGTATAATGACAATTAGAAAAAATATACCAACCAGTCTTAGCAAGGGTATCTAACACAAGGTCTTTTTTTTTTTTATTCTCCTGAATTTGTCCTTTGCTAATGAAAGAACAAAAGTCTTTCTACTTCCTCAAAATCCATTTTCTCCAGACAGCTTTAAAATTTGCAGCTCTGAAGAAATGTCTTAGAAAAACTTGGAGGAAACATAAATTAAGAGTCTAAAATACTAAACAAAATAAAAGTACCACAAGGATCAGGTAAGTAAATTTCTTAAAGACACAGAACATACTTGCATTACACTTTCTTTGCTGAATGGTCATAAGAATTTTACTTTAAAATCATTTACTAAGGGGCAACTAGGTAGCACAGTGATAGAGCTCCAACCCTGACGTTAGGAAGACCTAAATTCAAATATGGCCTCAGACATTTAACACTTCCTAGTGTGTGATCCCTAAGTCACTTAATCTCAATTGCTTCAGGGAAAAAAAAATCATCTATTAGTTAGATACACCTCACAGTAAACCAAACCAAACCAAACTAAACCAAAACAAAACAAAACAAAAAATTCTAGAAGCATCTCCAAAAGCCCCAAAAGGAAAAATGCTAATCTAGTCTAAACTTTCTCTGACCTTACTATTCTTTACTTCAAGACTCTCATTATTTTTCTGAACTTACAAGACTATGACAATTGTTCTGGAATAAGCCTGACTCAGGTCATTTCTCTGGCAGTTTAGGTTACTGCAGAAAAATGAGACAGTTAAGGGTCATTAAGTAATTAAAAATAGAGATTAATTTAACCACAGAGAAGGTAGGATATGTTTTGGGGAGACCAGCTGAATGAAGCTACTGTGCCTGTCCCCAAATTTTTTTTTGTTTTTAGTTTTAATTTTTATTTCCAAAATCTCTCTCTTCCTCTAACTTCTAACTTGCATTGAAAAGGCAAGAAAAATTATATCTATTGTACTAATGAAATTATGTAAAACTTTTCCACATAAGAAACAAAAAAAGAAAAAAAATCTGCTTCATTATGTACTCAGAGTTCATTGAGTTGCCCATCTTAATCTATTAGCCAAACATCAGAGTTCCTTTACAGCTTCTCATGATTGTTTGGTACACAAGAGGCCAGGAATTGCTGTCAGTAGCTAGTTTAGTCTCCCAAGATAACTGAGAATCTAGGATAAGTTCAATAAAGAAAGAAAATATGTTACCTGCATAGAATCAAGAGTTAGGCTATTGCCCTTATCATAAAAAGTATCATTAAAAAATTAAATTCACTTCTAGTTCTTTCTGAATCTATTCTCAAAAGAAAGATCTAAGAAAGTCTTAATTAGAAACTTATGTAACAACCATCCTACTCCAAGGTCTACAAGATCATAAATTTTGAGCTGGAAAGGACCTTTATGACCACCTAGTTCAGCCTCCTTATTTATGGGTGAAAAAATAAGGTTCAGAAAGCTTAAGTGACTTGTATAAAATCATAGAGGTAACTCCTGCTTTGAATTTGAACCTAGGTGTGGCCAAATTCTAAATCCAATATTCCATTTCATAACCAAGGTCAAACTTGATCAAGCATTTCTAATGAAAGACCATCACATTTTGGAAAGACAGTTTCTGCAGAGTGAGAAAGGAGATTTGCAAGAAAATCAATGCCTTTCTAAAAAATATATAAATTATTTAAACTATAAATTATAACATTATAAATAAGGAATTTCACTATTTAAATTGGGACTGAAACTATCTTAGATTCTGAAATATCCTGTTATTTTTTTCTAAAATAATTATAACACCTTTTTCTTTCTGGATTGTAACTGAAATTAGACTTGTCAAATTATAATATGAAAAAGTTTTGTTGGCCAGACTCCATCTCACATCACTCAGTGGAAACATGTTTTTTCACTGGGCCTATTTCATTACTTATATAGGATGTAAATATGAAGGAGAAGGTGTGATCGATCTTGTTAAAATTTTGAAAACTAAGTATGATTTTATTCTTAAATTAAAATAGCATGATATAGTAGAAAGAACATTTCTTTAGAAATTGGGGAATTTATGTGAACATATCCAGCCATTCTGGAGAGCAATTTGGAATTATGCTCAAAAAGTTATCAAACTGTGCATAACCTTTGATACAGCAGTGCTACTGCTGGACTTATACCCCAAAGAGACACTAAAGAAGGGAAAGGGACCTGTATGTGCCAAAATGTTTGTGGCAACCCTGTTTGTAGTGGCTAGAAACTGGAAAATGAATGGATGCCCATCAATTGGAGAATGGTTGGGTAAATTGTGGTATATGAATGTTCTGGAGTATTATTGTTCTGTAAGAAATGACCAGCAGGATGAATACAGAGAAACTTGGAGAGACTTACATGAACTGATGCTAAGTGAAATGAGCAGAACCAGAAGATCATTATATTCTTCAACAATGATACTATATGAGGATGTATTCTGAAGAAAGTAGATTTTTTCTACAAAGAGATCTAACTTGGTTTCAATTGATGATGGACAGAAGCAGTTACACCCAAAGAAAGAACACTGGGAAATGAATGTAAACTGTTTGCATTTTTGTTTTTCTTCCTGGGTTATTTTTACCTTCTGAATTCAATTCTTCCTGTGCAACAAGAGAACATGTATTGTATCAAGGATATACTGTGACATATTTAACATGTATAGGACTGCTTGCCATCTGGGGGAGGGAGTGGAGGGAGGGAGGGAAAAAGTCGGAACAGAAGTGAGTGCAAGGGATAATGTAGTAAAAAATTACCCAGGCATGGGTTTTGTAAATAAAAAGTTATAATTAGTAAAAAAATAAGTTATATACTTATGTATAATTGGGGAATTTAAATATTAATCATACAACTCCATGGAACTTTAGGCAAATCATAACTATTTTGAGACTCACTTGTATTATCTTAATAATGGAATGATAATTATTACTGCTAAAATTATCATTAGATGCTTGAGATGAAAAATAACATTAATATATATATATAACTGTCCTAAAATATAAAGGATTAGTAGTATAGGAAACAGAAATATTTGTAGTAGTAGTAAGTGCACATTACTAAGTATAGTAATGCATTGTTGATAAGATAATAAGATCTAAAAGTGACTACTCTAGTGAGTTAGGGTTAGGGTTAGTCAAGTAAAAATGGAAGTGATAGAAGTCAAAGTCAAGTCAAGTCAAAAATATAATTGCTAAGTGCTCCAGATTCTGTGATAAGTTCTTGGAACATTTTTAAAGCAAAAAATGTCAAGCCAGCTCTCAAGGTACTTATATTACATTGGGGGAGAAGGAACAATCTGTAAACTTCTACATACATGCAAAATATTTAAAAGGAAGATGGAAAATATTCTCAGAAAAAAAGGCACAGGCTGAAAAGGTTTAGAAAGTAAGAGTCCAAGATTTTCAAAATTTTAATTTGTCCGTCAATAATCAATTTAGTGTCTAGGATGTACCAAGCACTATGTAAAGTACTAGGAACACAAAGTACAGGAAAAAAATTAAACTGTGCTATCAAAGTAGATACAGTCTAATGGGGAGATGACATGCTAACAATGGTGTGCCAAAAAAGGATGTATTCAAGATAAAAGAGAAATAATCTACTAAGGCAAGTGCTTAGCATTAAAAAGGTAAAGGCTTCCTTTGGAAGATACATTTTTTCTCTGGAACTTAAAGACAGGAAAGTCAGCAGGTAGAGATAAAGACTAAGACAATTCCTTTTATAAGAGTCAATAAAAAAGTTATAAAGTCTACAGAAAACTTTTGTGAAAGCAACAGCAAGAAAGATAGTATCATAGGATGGTAGAGTATATATGGGTAATTAATGGCTGAAAAAGAAAGATGGGACCAGTTCATAAAAGACATTGTTTTTTAAGTAATAAATTAGACCATAGGAAAAGTATATTTTCATTTGAAATAGAGGCTTTTATATTTGTTTCTGGAAGTAATAAAAAGCTACTGGAGTTTTTTGAAAGAGCAAATAGGGAACAAATGAAATAGTCAGACCTGTGCTTTAGGAAAATCAATTTGACAGTTAACTTGAAGATGGAGTATACTCCAATTATCAATCCAATGAGGATTGATGAGTCAGGAAGAATAATCAGAAGGATTATTTTCAGGAGTCCAGGTATGAGATGTTGAAGGTATGTATCTAGCTAATGACAGTATCAGAGGAGAGAAAGTGGCACACAAGAAATTTTTTAAAGTTAGAATCAAATGGATATGGCAACAAATTGGATAGAAGTTAGTGGGAGTGGTGAGGTAGAATGAGAAGTTGAGAATGACACTTTAAGTTGTAAGCTTGGGTGTGAGCTTTCCTCCTTTCCAGGAAGAAAATGGTATATTTGGCAATATTAGAAAAGTTTAAAAGGAAGAAAATTTTAGAGGGAAAGATAATGTATTAAGTGGTAGAGATGTTGAGTCTAAGATAGCTATAACATGATGAAATGATACTTATTACTGCTAAAAATTATCATTAGATGCTTGAGATGAAAAATAACTTTAACATATATAAAACTGCCCTAAAATATAAGGGATTAGTAGTATAGGAAATAGAAATATTTTCAGACTTCTAATAGAGAGCTGTCAATGTAAGACTAAAGTTAAACAGAGATTAACACTAATAAGTAGATTTGAGAATCATCAACATAGAAATATGATTGATTCCATGGAAGGTGATGAGATCACCAAGAAAAAAGAATGAATGGTGCAGAGAACAGGATCTGGGACAGAGAAACTAGGGGATACCCACTATTAAAAAATCTTATGTAGAGAAAGATCCAAGATAGGAGAACTCGTTGGTTGAAAGAGAAAGAGGAGAGGATAGCATAGAGAAAATTTGAGAAAAGACATTTTTAAGGAGAAAGAGTGATTGACAATAGAAAGGGCTACAAAAAGGCAGAAAATTGATCTGGCAATTAAGAGATCAAGAGCAAGTTTGAAGAATGCAATCCCATCTGAATGATGGAATTGGAAAACAAACAAAATGAGAGTAAATAAAACAGAAGATTTTCTCAAGGAGTCTAGTAACAAAAATGTAGAAGAGATATGAAACAATTATTGATTTATTGTCTGGATCTAGTAAGAATTTCCTTAAGGACTGAGTAAATATGGGATTTTAAAGAGAAAGAGATTGCTATTGTTAAAAATATAGAAAATAGATAAAGGGACAAGATGAAGTAGAATGTTATTATTTCAAGTATGCATGTATGTATGAGTTTTCCTTAGAAAGAAGTGTCAAGGTGATAAGAAAGAGCATATTACCTAAGTTAAAAAAAAAAATATCTGAATTGACATCTGACCTCAGATATTTATTAGTTGTGTGATTCTGAGCAAATCATTAAATCTCTCATTTGTCTCAGCTTTCTCACTTGTAAAGTGAGGTAATAACAAGTCCTCCCTTACAGGCATGTTGTAAACATAAAATGAGACATTTTGTAAATTATTTAGCATAGTGCCTAATGCATAGTAGTTGTTATATAAATGATTATTCACTCCCTCAATCCTACATTAGGCAAAGGAAGAAATAGTGGCAAAAGGCAGCTGAGTTCCTGGAAAAGGATAGAAAGGATAAGAGAGGTCTATTAATGAATATTCTTATTTTTTTTTCAGTGAAATATGATCTAAATTCCTTAGTTTAAAAAATGGAGAAAGTGATATGGGAAATTTGAGAAGGAATGAAAAGGTTCCAAAGAGCCACTGTGTGAGTGGGATAATAAGTCAAAAATTAAATTATAAAATGACTAAATTGCTGCAGTAAGGTCAGGTCACCATTACATAAATTCTCAATTCATGTAGTTGGCACAGTTTTGTGATTTTATCCAACTTCATTCAGCATCATGAAAATATGAGCAAAGGCAGAATATGATAAGAGTGATGCTAGGTTGAGGCTTTTATGATGGGACAAAGACTTCAAAAGAATAGGTCAGTGTAGATTTGATTTTGTTCAAAAAGGGGTCGTTAGGGAAAATGAGAAAATGTAGCCAGAATGTTATAATAATAGTAATAATAATAATAAATAATTATCATTAGGTTATGTGTGTACATCCATTTTTTTTACACATTTCCATTTGAGTCATGTTTGGAGGGGAAAAACAAGAACAAAAGGGAAAAACGAAAGAAAGAAAAAGAACAAAAAAAAAAAGTTAAAAACAATATACTTCAATCCATTGTCATTGTAATTCTCCCTGAATATACATGACATTTGCCATTCAAAGTTATTGGAATTGCCTAGGATCACTGAATTGCTGAGAAGAGTTAATACCATCATAGATGAACATCACACAATCTTGATGTTGCTGTGTACAATATTTTTCTGGTTCGACTCTCTTCATTGAGAATCAGTTCATGTAACTCTTTCCAGACTTTTTCGAATTAATTCTTCTCATCACTTCTTGTAAAACAATATTTCATTATTTTCATAAACCTCAACTCATTCAACCATTCCCAATTAATAGACATTCACTCATATTCCAATCCAAATAGAGCTGCTACATTTTTACATATGTCAATTTCCCCTCTTCTTTTATGATCTTTTCGGGATACAAAGTACTTGGTTTAAAGGAGATGCATATTTCCAAAATTCTTTGAAAAAATTGTTAAATTCATCTTCAAAATGGCTGGGTCAGTTCACAATTCCACAAATGTACCAGTGCCCCAGTTTTATCATGTCCCCTACAACATATATCATTATTTTCCTGTCATCCTAGCCAATCTGATAACTGTGAATTGGTAATGCATAGTTGTTTTCATTTGCAATTCTTTAATAAATAGTGATTTAGAGCATTTTTTTATATAACTATACAAGGCTCTAGTTTCTTCATCTGAAAATGTCTATTGATAGCCTTAGACCACTTATTGATTGGAGAATGACTGTATTTTATTAATTTGATTCAGTTCTCCATATACTTTATAAAAATACCTTTATCAAAAACAATGCTTGTAAAAAGTGTCTCTCAGATTTTTGCTTCCTAATGTTGGCTGCATGGGTTTTGTTTGTGTAAAAAACTGTTTTAATTCCTTTTGCATTTTATAATACTCTCTATTTCATATTAGATTATAAATTCCACCCTTCTCCAAAGATCTGACAGATTAATAATTCCG
This sequence comes from Sarcophilus harrisii, assembly GCF_902635505.1. NCBI lineage: Eukaryota > Metazoa > Chordata > Mammalia > Dasyuromorphia > Dasyuridae > Sarcophilus > Sarcophilus harrisii. The sequence goes on from NC_045429.1 coordinate 210,891,202, forward strand.
TGCTCTTCAGATTTGCTTATCATCCTTCACAACTAAATCCTGTAGCCATTTTCATCATATATTGATATAGCATGTGAGAAATTAGTCTATACTTAGTTTCTACAATACTATTTACCAGGTTTCCCAGCAATTTTTGTCAAATACTGAGTTTTAAATATAGATACTGGAGTCTTTGAGTTTATCAAACAAAAGATTACTATAGCTGTTGACAATACTCTTTTATATACTTAGCATATTCCACTGATCCACAACTCTATTTCTTTTTGCTAATATTTTAAGATTTTTGCATCAGTATTCATTAGGGAAACTGGCCTGTAATTTTCTTTCTTTGTTTATTTTTTTAATTTTTTATTTTAATAGCCTTTTATTTACAGGTTATATGTATGGGTAACTTTACAGCATTGACAATTGCCAAACCTCTTGTTCCAATTTTTCCCTCCTTCCCCTTCCTCCCTCCCCCAGATGTCAGGATGACCAGTAGATGTTAAATATATTAAAATATAAATTAGATACACAATAAGTATACATGACCAAACTGTTATTTTGCTGTAAAAAATGAATCGGACTCTGAAATATTGTACAATTAGTCTGTGAAGTAAATCCAAAATGCAGGTGGGCAAAAATATAGGGATTGGGAATGCAATGTAACAGTTCTTAGTTATCTCCCAGAGTTCGTTCGCTGGGTGTAGCTGGTTCAGTTCATTACTGCTCCATTGGGACTGATTTGGTTCATCTCATTGCTGAGGATGACCAGGTCCATCACAATTGATCATCATATAGTATTGTTGTTGAAGTATATAATGATCTCCTGGCCCTGCTCATTTCACTCAGCATCAGTTCGTGTAAGTTTCTCCAGGCCTTTCTGAAATCATCCTGTTGGTCATTTCTTACCGAAAAATAATATTCCATAATATTCACATGCCACAATTTATTCAGCCATTGTCCAATTGATGGGCATCTACTCAGTTTTCAGTTTCTGGCTGCCACAAGAGGGCTGCCATAAACATTATTGCACATACAAGTCCCTTTCCCTTCTTTAAGATCTCTTTGGGATATAAGTCCAGTAGTAACACTGCTGGATCAAAGGGTATGCACAATTTGATAACTTTTTAAGCATAGTTCCAAATTGCTCTCCAGAATGGTTGGATATATTCACAATTCCACCAACAATGTATTAGTGTCCCTGTTTTCCCACATCCCCTCCAACATTCCACATTATCTTTCCGTATCATTCTAGCCAGTCTGACAGGTGTGTAGTGGTATCTTAGAGTTGTCTTAATTTGTATTTCTCTGATTAATAATGACTTGGAGAATCTGTTCATATGGCTAGAAATAGATTCAATTTCTTCATCTGAGAATTGTCTGTTGATATTCTTTTGACTATTTATCAATTGGAGAATGGCTTGATTTCTTATAAATTAGAGTTAATTCTCTATATATTTTGGAAATGAGGCCTTTATCAGAACCTTTGACTGTAAAAATATTTTCCCAGTTTATTGCTTCCCTTCTAATCTTGTCTGCATTAGTTTTGTTTGTACAAAAACTTTTCAGTTTGGTATAATCAAAACTTTCTATTTTGTGATCAGTAATGATCTCTAATTCTTCTTTGGTCATAAATCCCTTCCTCTTCTACAGGTCTGAGAGGTAAACTATCCTGTATTCCTCTAATTTATTTATAATCTCATTCTTTCTGCCTAGGTCATGAACCCATTTTGACCTTATCTTGGTGTACAGTGTTAAGTGTGGGTTGATGACTAGTTTCTGCCATATTAGTTTCCATTTTTCCCAGCAATTTTTGTCAAACAGTAAGTTCTTATCCCAAAAGCTGGGGTCTTTGGGTTTGTCAAACACTAGGTTGCTATAGTTATTGACTGTTTTTTCCTTTGAACCTAACCTATTCCACTGATTAACTAAACTATTCCTTAGCCAATACCAAATGGTTTTGGTAACTGCTGCTCTATAATATAATTTTAGATCTGGTACAGACAAGCTACCGTGATTTGATTTATTTTCTCATTATTTCCCTTGAAATTCTTGACCTTTTTATTTTCCATATGAATTTTGTTGTTACTTTTTCTACGTCATTAAAATAGTTTTTTGGGAGTCTGATTGGTATAGTGCTAAACAAACAAATTAGTTTAGATAGTATTGCCATCTTTATTATATTTGTTCTCCCTATCTAAGAGCATTTGATATTTTTCCAATTGGTTAGATCAGACGTAATTTATGTGAAAAGTGTTTTGTAGTTTTGCTTATAAAGTTTCTGATTTTCCCTTGGCAGATAGATTCCTAAGTATTTTATATTATCAGTAGTTACTTTAAATGGAATTTCTCTTTGTAACACTGACTGTTGGATTTTGTTAGTGATATATAAGAATGCTAACGATTTATGTGGGTTTATTTTGTATCCTGCAACTTTGTTAAAGTTGTGGATTACTTCTAATAACTTTTTAGTAGAATCTCTGGGGTTCTCTAAGTATACCATCATATCATCAGCAAAGAGTGATAATTTGGTTTCCTCATTGTCTACTCTAATTCCTTTAATCTCTTTCTCAACTCTTATTTCCAAAGCTAGCATGTCTAGTACAATATTAAATAGTAGAGGTAATAGTGGGCAACCTTGTTTCACTCCTGATCTTATTGGGAATGGTTGCTGTTTGTCCCCATTACATATGATGCTTACTGATGGTTTTAATAGAGGGTGCTGATTATTTTAAGGAAAAGTCATTTATTCCTATACTCTCAAGTGTTTTTAATAGGAATGGATGTTGGATTTTATCAAATGCTTTTTCTGCATCTATTGAGATGATCATATGGTTTTTGTTAATTTCGTTATTAATATGGCCAATTATATTTATAGTTTTCGTAATATTGAACCAGCCCTACATTCCTGGTATAAATCCTACTTGTGTATTATCCTGGGAATGATTTTCTGTAGTCTTTTTGCTAGTATCTTATTTATGATTTCATCAATATTCATTAGGGAGATTGGTCTGTAATTTTATTTCTCTGTTTTCAACCTACCTTTTTTAGGTATCAGTACCATGTCTGTGTCATAAAAGTAATTTACTTGGTGCATATATGTTTGGTATTGATATTGCTTCATTATCTATGTTGTCCTTTAGCAAGATAGAATTTCCTTCCTTATCTCTTTTAATTAGATCAATTTTTGTTTTTGCTTGTTCTGAGATCAGGATGGCTACCCCTGCTTTTTTGACTTAACCTGAAGCATAGTAGATTCTGCTCCAGCCTTTTACCTTTACTCTGTATGCATCACCTTGATTTAAATGTGTTTCCTGTAAACAACATATTGTAAGATTCTAGCTTTTAATTCATTTGGCTATCTGCCTCTGCCTTATGGGAGAGTTCACCCCATTCACATTTTTGCTTAAAACTACTAATTTTGTATTTCCTGCCATATTATTATCCCAAGATTATGCTTTTCTCTTTCTTTTCCCCCTTATTCCCCTCCCCAGTATTAACCTTATTAGCACCACTTGCCTCATGCAGTCCTCCCTCTTTAAAATCCTTTCCTCCCCCTTCGAGTCTCTCCCCTTTTCTTAAATCTTTTCTTTACTATTTCTATATTCCCTTCTATTTCTCCTTCCCCTTCCCTTTTTGCTTTTCCCCTCCCACTTTTCAATGAGGTGGGAGAAGTTTCTCTATATGTCTAATATTTTCTCTTTGAGCCAAATCTAATGAGAGTAAGATTCACACAATGTTTGTTCCCCTCCAGTCTTTCCCTCTTTCCCTCAGATATAATAGTTTTCCTTTGCCTCTTCGTGAGATGCTATTTCCCTCTTTTTGCCTCCACTCTTCCCTTTTTCTGGTACAATCTCCTTTCTACCTCTAATTCCTTTTTTATATTTTAACAATAAAATCAAATTATATGTTTACTCTTCGTGTTTACCTATAACAATAATACAGTTCTCAAAAGTTCTTTTTTACCTTTTTATGCTTCTCTTGAGTCCTGTATTTGGAGGTCAATTTTTTTTTTTTTTTTTTTGGTTTAGATCTGTTAATTTTTTCATCATAAATAATGAAATATACCTATGTTATTGAATCTCCATCTTTTCCTGGAAGAAAATGCTCAGTTTAGTTGGTAGTTTATTCTTGGTTGCATTTCAATTTCTTTTGCCTTTCAGAAAATCAGATTTCAGGCATTTTGATCCTTCAATGTGGATGCTGATAGATCCTGAGTAATCCTTATTGTGGCTTTTTTGGTATTTTAAGTGTTTTTTTTCTTGGCTGCTTGTAATATTTTTTTCCTTGGTCTGATAGTTCTGGAATTTAGCCACAATATTTCTTGGAGTTTTAATTTTGGTGTCACCTTCAGCAGGCTTTCTATGAATTTTTTCAATGACTATTTTACCTTCTGATTCTATGACCTTGGGGCAGTTATCTCTGATGATTTCCTCAAAAATAGTGTCTAGGCTCTTTTTTCATCATGGTTTTCAGGGAGTCCAATAATCCTTAGATTATTTCTCCAAATCTATTTTCCAGGTCTGTAGATATTTAATTTTTATTATTATCATTATTATTATTTTTTGGTTTTGCTTGACTGATTCTTGATGTTACTTTGAGTCATTAATTTCCATTTTTTCAGTTCTGATTTTTAATGGATTTTCTTCATTTATATTTTTTATTTCTTTATGCATTTGTACAATTGAATTTTTAAATGAGTTGTTTTGTTCTGTTCAATTGTTTTTCCATTTCACCAATTTTTTTAAGGAGTTATTTTCTTTTACCAATTCAAAAATTCTATTTTCCTGGGACTTATTTATTTTTTCCAATTCACAAATTCTGTTTTTCAGGGTGTTGTTTTCTTTTTTGAGTCTTTTAATGAGTTATATGTCTTATCCAAACCCTTTTGTTAAGCTTCCATTTCCTTTCCCCAGTCTTCTTCTAGCTCTCTTTTAAGATCCTTTTTAATTTCTTCTATGAGAGTCTTGTGTGGTGGGGATCAGGTCCTATCCCCCTTTGGAGCTTCATTTGGAGGCAATCTGCTTTTAAACTTCTCAGGCTTTGAAATATGCTCTTTTTCACTATAGAAGCTATCTATAGTTAGAGCTCACTTTGCCTTTTTAAAAACAACAACAACGACAACAACAACAAAAACCACTAGGGTCTGCTTTTGGAGCAATGAAGGCTTTCCAAGCTTCTTTGATAGACAACAGGAAGTGTCAGCAAAGTGGCAGTGGAATGGAAGCAGCTGCTGGGATTAGAGGCTGTGCTGGGATCAGTGGCTGCCTTTGGATCAAACTAAGTCACTCTCAGTGTTGGGTGGGTGTGACCAGGCTCCATGAAACTCCAGCACTTTGGGGTACACTCTTTACTCTCTGTGTTTATGTTGGATGTTTTATAAGTTCTCTGCTGATCTACAGGCTTGTAACCAGAGCAGAGTAGCCAACACTGTGGTAGTGTCCTCCCTGTGGATTCTCTGCTTGTGACCCCAGTCTGCTCAGTGTGTGCCATCCTCTGAGCTCTGCCTACCTGCCTGCCTGTGTTCCACCTGGCCTGGCCTCCTCCAATGCCTGCATGCACCATCAAAACAGACCTTTTCTGGCAATCTTCAAGATTATCTTCTTTCGGTAATGTGTTGTATTCCCAATATTCTGACAGCCCAGAACTAATTCAGAGGCTGAATTTTGTAAATAGTTTGAGAGCAGTAGAGAATTCAGAAAGAAATGTGTGTCCTCTCCATTATTTTGGCTCTGCCCCCCCCCCCCATTCATTTGATTTTGAAGACTTCTAATTTCTCTCCATTATGATGCCTTCAGATGGTTTTACACAGATGTCACTTATCATTTTAAGGAAAACTCCATTTGAACCTATGTTGTCGGTGTTTTTAATAGGAATAGATACTGTACATTGTCAAAAATTCTTTCTGAATCTATAGAGACAATTATTTGATTTCTGTTAATTCTGTTATTTTACTTATGTTAATAGTTTTACTGATATTAAACTAGCCTTGGATTTCCAATAGGAACCCCACCTGTTCATAATGTGTAATAAATACTGTTGATAAATTATTGCAATTGCTTTGTTTGCAGCAATATTCATCAAGGCAATTGGTCTATTATTTTATTTCTCTAATTTTGGCCCTCTCTAGGTTAGGTATCAGTATCATATCTATGTCATAAAAGGAAGTTGGTAAGACACCTTCTTTGGCTAGTTTTCCAAATTTATAGTATTGGAATAATTTGTTCTTTAAAAGTCTTGTAAAATTCACTTGTAAATCCATCTAGCCTTGAAGATTTTTTTTTTTTTTTTTTTTTAGGGAATACATTGATAATTTGTTCAACTTATTTTTCTAAAATTGAGTGGTGTATCTATTTTATTTCCTTTTCTATTAATCTGGTCAATTTATATTTATTTGTAAATATTGCTCCATTTTAATTAGATTGTTATTTTTTGGAATACATTTAGGCAAAATAGCTTCTAATTATATGTTTTGGTGCTTCTTCATTGGTGCTAACACCAATGTTAATTTGTTATTACTCATTTGATTTTTTTTCTTTTTTATTCTAATCAAAGTAACCAAAGTTTCAGTTATTTATTGGTATTTTTCATAAAACCAATTCTTAGACTTTTTTATTGGTTCTATAGTTTTCTTTCTTTCCATTTTATTAGTCTCTAATTTTCAGAACTTCTAATTTGATCTTTAGTTGGGAGCTTGTAATTTTCTTTTCCTAGCTTTTAAATTTCATGCCAAAATTCATTTATCTCTTTTTCTATTTTATTCCTTTAAGAATTTGAGATACAAAATTTCCCCTAAGAACTGTTTTCACTTTATCCCTTAAGTTTTGCTATGTTGTTTCATTATCTTCATTCTCTTGGTGTGAAATTATTTCTCCCCATTATTTGTTGTTTGAAGCACTCAGTCTTTAGGATTAGATTGTTTAATATTCAATTAGTTTTTATTTCATATTTCCCTGGCATTTATTGCATGCAATTTTTATTGCATCAAGATCTGAAAATGATGCATTTATCTTTTCTACATTTTATTATGAGATTTTTATGCCATATTACATGTTTAATTTTATTTAGATGTTATGTTAAACAAAAAAAAGTAAATTTCTTTCTAGTACCATTCAATATTCTCCACAGGTCTATCAGATTTAAATTTCCTTAGACCTTAGCAATCTACTTAAATTTTTTTTTTTATTAATTTTGTGGTTAGATTTATCTAATTTTTAAGAGGTAGGTAATTTTCTCTACTATCATAGTTTTGCTGTCTATTTCTTCCTGAAATTCATTTAACTTCTCTAAAAATTTGGATGTTGGTGCACATATATTTAGTATTAATATTACTTCATTGTCTATGGTACCCTTTAAAAAGCTGTGGCTTCCTTTCTTATTTATTTTAATTAGTTACATTTTTTGCTTTTGCATTATCTGAAATCATAATTGCTGCCCCTGCTTTTTTGCTTCAGCTGAATCATAATATATTCTACTGCTGTCTTCTACTCTTACTCTGTGTATATATTTCTCTTTCAAATATGTTTCTTGTAAGCAACATGTTATAGCATTATGATTTTTAATCCAATCTGTTATCCACCTCAGGTTTATGGGAAAGTTTATCCCACTCACGTCCACAATGCTGATAACCAGTTGTGTATTTCCCTCCATCCTATCTTTTTCTTCCCTGTTTATGCATATTTTTATCTTTTCACCCTATACCTCTTTATCAATGTTTTCTTTCTGACTACTTCTTCTACAGCTTTGAGCTTTGGCTTTGAACACACAAGTTCCTTGTATTTGGTGACTTGCTCAGAGTGCTTAGGGTAGCATGATCTAATCCTGCTAGTTGTTTCTTGGTTTCTGGGACTGGAAATTTATTTCTTTGTTACGACCAGAGGCTATTCCACTGATCTTTTGCCCTAGAACAGAGTATCTTGGTTGTTGATCCAAATGCATTTATCAGTTGCAAAGGGCTGAAACTTTGAAAAGGTGTACTTGAATCAGACAACAGAGTACTTATTCAATACGAAACAATGACTCTATTAGCATACATTTGGATAAATGGCTCTTCTCACAGTTGATGCTGACTCAATGTTTGGTGTTAAGATAATTAAAGGCAAGTATAAGAGGGTGGGGTGAGACAGGCCAGAGTCACTTGGCAACAAGATAAGGAGGAGAAAAAGGTGGAGATTCTGAATTACAGAATTGAGAAGAGATCTTTGGCAACACTCCTGGCAGTTTGCCTGCTTCTTTCACTTCTCCTGCTAAAAACCAGGACTTTTACTTATCCTGACTCTGGCTGATCCTGAAGCCTCCAGGGAGCTAGCTTGGGTTTAACAGAGATTGATAGAGAATCTGGAAGAGACAATAGGGAAGTTCTGGATCTCAACCATCTAGAGGACTAAATATAAGTGCAATAAGTTCTATATAGGGAAACCTCAAACAATTATCTAATCTGACAGCATCTGATGTCAGTTTACACATAAAGAAACTGAGGACCGAGATTTGAAGTGATTTACTGAAATTTATCCCAAATATTGAATATCTAAGGCAAAAATTAAACCCTAGTTCTGTGATTCCAATGCCTACTATCTTGCAAAAATCTATAAAACCTCTCTTCTTTCCTAATTATCCAGGTTTGCATCCCTTCCTTAAATTTCTTATAGTATTTGGCCTAGACATATTCTTTCCATTTATTTCACTCTTCTTTGTTTCTTAGCTATTTGTCTGTATATCTTTAATGTCTTGTAAATGAGTCTTGAAAACATGACCAGAACTAAATGTATATGTGAGTGTTTGTTTATGTGTGTGTATGTATTTATTATGTACTATGTTTTTTTATTGCCAAAAGCATTACAAAGAAGATTTAAAAACTTATTAGAAATTTTGAGCTTTACTTTTTAATCTAATTTTTATTGATGTTTTTTTATTTTCAAGACATATACAGGGGTAGAGCCAAGTTGGCAGAGAGAAAACACGGCTTTCTGTGATCTCCTCTGATATTCTCTCAAACCAACAGCAGATTATGCCTCTGAATTGGTTTTGAAGTGGCAGAACCCACAAATATTTGGAATACAACACATTTCCAGAAGAAGATACTTTGGAGTAATGCCAGAACAAGTCTGTTTCAATTGGGCGGGTAGACAGTCTGCTGAGCCCAGATAACAGGATAGGGAGCCCGGGAAAGGGAACTGGGATGGGAAGCCAGAGCACTGAGGCAACTGAGCAGCAGGGAATCTTCTGTGAGCCTATTATTTTACTCTGTCCTGGTTACAAATGGTGGTTAGCAGATTTTCTGTAAAGCACAAAAAAAGCAAACACTAACGGAAAATTGCAAGCCACTGAGCCATGGAAGAATGTAGGACATGGCCACAATTACATAGCATTGGAAGTCAGTCAGCAGAAGTGTTCCAGGGAAAACTAAAGTGTCTGTCACCCATTTGCCTTAAAAGCAGAACTCAACCCTTAAAAATGAGCAAAAAAGCAAAAAAAAAAAAAAAAAAAACACAGACAGCTTTTATGTAGAGAAGAGCAGACTTCAAACCCCGAGGTTGCTAAAGTCAAATCAACTCCAGGTGAAGCCCCAAAGGGAGATATGAGCTGATCCACATTTCACAAGTCTTTTTTGAAAGACTTCAAAAAGTATCTTAAAAGACAGAAGATAAATGAGGAAAGGAGATAATATATTTGCAGGAGGATATGTAAAAGAAAAAAAAAAAACAACAGAAATTATCTAAGGAAAACTCCCTAAAAATAGATATGATAAAATAGGAAAAGCATATAACTTGCCACAAAATAGATTTAATGAATTGGAAGAAAAAACATATACCTCCTTACAATATATATATATATATATATATATATATATATATATATATATATATATATATATAAAACATTTCATTCAAAACAAAATTTCTGAAATGGAAATATATGCAATGAACAAAACAACTCATTTAAAACTTCAATTGGCCAAATAGAGTAAGAGCTAGAAAAGGTAACTGAAAAAAAAATAACCCACTAAAATTAGAATTAAACAAATGGAAATGAATGACTTAATAAGAGTTCAAGAATCTGTCAAACAAAACCCCAAAAAATGAAAACAGGAAGAAAATGTGAAATAACTACTTGAAAAAACAAAAATATATCTAGAATATAGATTGAGGAGAGACAATCTAAACATTATTGAACTTCTTAAGTCATGATGAAAAAATACAAAAAAAGAACCTAGACATCATCTTTAAGGAAATCATCAATGAAAACTGCCTTGATGTCCTAGAACCAGAAAGTAAAGTAGCCAATAAAAATTAAAAAAAAATTCTCATTAAAAACGGGGGAGAGGAAAAGGGAAAAGAAAAAGAGTAATAAGGGAAGGAAGGGGAAAAGATTCAAAGGTGGGGAGGGAGGCATTCTAAAGAGGGCAAGCATCGTGATACAAGTGGGGTACATAAGTTCAAAAAAGGGAAAGAGGGTTGGGCGAGGCAAGAAAAAGTAAAGCATAATCTGGGGTTATTAGGATGGCAGGAAATACAGATTTAGTAATTCTAACCGTAAACGTGAATGGGATGAACTCCCCCATAAAGAGGAGGCAGATAGCAGACTGGATCAAAAGTCAGAACCCTACAATATGTTGTTTACAAGAAACACATTTAAAGCAGGGAGATACATATAGAGTAAAGGTAAAAGGCTGGAGCAAAATCTATTATGCTTCAGGTGAAGTCAAAAAAGGAAGGGTAGCCATCCTTATCTAATATCAAGCAAAAGCAAAAACTGATCTAATTAAAAGAGATAAGGAAGGTAACTACATCCTGCTAAAGGGCAGCATAAACAATGAAGCAATATCAATATTAAACATATATGCATCAAGTGGTATGGCATCCAACTTCCTAAAGGAGAAGTTAAGAGAGTTGCAAGAAGAAATAGACAACAAAACTGTAATAGTGGAATATCTCAACCTTGCACTCTCAGAATTAGACAAATGAAAACACAAAACAAATAAGAAAGAAATTAAAGAAGTAAATAAAATATCAGAAAAATTAGGTATGTTGGATCTTTGGAGAAAATTGAATGGAGATAGAAGGGAATATACTTTCTCCTCAGCAGTTCATGGAACCTATTCAAAAATTGACCATATATTAGGACATAGACCTCAAAATTAAATGCAAGAAGGCAAAAATAGTAAATGCTTTCTTTTCAGATCATGATGCAATAAAAACTACATTCGACAAAAAGTTAGGGGGAAATAGACCAAAAGGTAATTGGAAACTAAACAATCTCATCTTAAAGAATGATTGGGTGAAGCAGCAAATTATAGATACAATTAATAAATTCACCCAAGATAATGAAAATGATGAGACGTCATACCAAAATTTATGGGATGCAGGCAAAGCGGTAATAAGAGGGAATTTTATATCCTTAGAGGCTTACTTAAATAAAACAGAGAAAGAAAAGATTAATGAATTGGGCTTGCAATGAAAAAAACTAAAAAAAAGACCAAATTAAAAACCCCCAATCAAATACTAAATTTGAAAGTCTAAAATTAAAAGGAGAAATTAAAAATATTGAAAGTAAAAAAAAAAAAAACTATTGAACTAATTAATAAAACTAAGAGTTGGTTCTATGAAAAAGCCAATAAAATAGATAAGCCTTTGGTAAATCTGATTAGAAAAAGGAGGGAGGAAAAGGAAATTAGTAGTCTTAAAAATGAAAAGGGAGAACTTTCCACAATGAAGAGGAAATTAGAGAAATAATAAGCAGTAAATTTGCTCAAATTTATGCCAATAAATTTGATAACCTAAGTGAAATGGATGACTACCTCCAAAAATATAGACTTCCCAGACTAACAGAGGAGGAAGTAAATTGCTTGAATAGTCCCAATTCAGAAAAAGAAATAGAACAGGCAATTAAACAACTCCCTAAGAAAAAATACCCAAAACGAGATGGATTTACATGTGAATTTTACCAAACATTTAAAGAACAATTGGCCCCAATGCTATATAAATTATTTGATAAAATAGGGAATGAAGGAGTCCTACCAAATTCCTTCTATGACACAGACATGGTACTGATTCCTAAAACAGGTAAGTTGAAAACAGAGAAAGAAAATTATAGACCAATCTCCCTAATGAATATTGATTCTAAAATCTTAAATAAGATATTAGCAAAAAGACCACAGAAAATCATCTCCAAGATAATACACTATGATCAAGTAGGATTTATACCAGGAATGCAGGGCTGGTTCAATATTAGGAAAACTATCAATATAATTGGCCATATTAACAACCAAATTAACAAAAACCATATGATCATCTCAATAGATGCAGAAAAAGCATTTGACAAAATCCAACATCCATTCCTATTAAAAACACTTGAGAGGATAGGAATAAATGGACTTTTCCTTAAAATAATCAGCATCATCTATTTAAAACCATAAGTAAGCATCATATGTAATGGAGACAAACTGCAACCATTCCCAATAAGATCTGGAGTGAAACAAGGTTGCCCACTATAACTGTTACTATTTAATATTGTATTAGAAACACTAGCTATGGCAATAAGAGCTGAGAAAGAGATTAAAGGAATAAGAATAGGCAATGAGGAAACCAAATTATCACTCTTTGCCGACGACATTATGGTATATTTAGAGAACCCCAGAGATTCTACTAAAACGTTATTAGAAATAATCCACAACTTTAGCAAAGTTTCTGGTTATAAAATAAACCCACATAAGTCATCAGCATTCTTATATATCACTAACAAAATCCAACAGTCAGAGTTACAAAGAGAAATTCCATTTAAAGTAACTACTGATAATATAAAATATTTAGGAATCTATCTGCCAAGGGAAAATCAGAAACTTTATGAGCAAAATTACAGACCACTTTTCACACAAATTAAGTCTGATCTAACCAATTGGAAAAATATTAAATGCTCTTGGATAGGGCGAGCAAATATAATAAAGATGACAATACTACCTAAACTAATCTATTTATTTAGCGCTATACCAATCAGACTCCCAAAAAACTATTTTAATGACCTAGAAAAAATAACAACAAAATTCATATGGAAAACAAAAGGTCAAGAATTTCAAGGGAATTAATGAAAAAAAAATCAAATGAAGGTGGCTTAGCAGTACCAGATCTAAAACTGTATTATAGAGCAGCAGTTACCAAAACCATTTGGTATTGGCTAAGGAATAGATTAGTTGATCAGTGGAATAGGTTAGGTTCAAGGGATAAAACAGTCAACAACTATAACAACCTAGTCTTTGACAAACCCAAAGACCCCAGCTTTTGGGATAAGAACTTACTGATTGATAAAAATTTCTGGGAAAATTGGAAACTGATATGGCAGAAACTAGGCATTGATCCACACTTAACACCATACACCAAGATAAGGTCAAAATGGGTTCATGACCTAGGCATAAAGAATGAAATTATTAATAAATTAGAGGAACACAGGATAGTTTACCTCTCAGACCTGTGGAAGGGGAAGGACTTTATGACCAAAGCAGAACTAGAGATCATTACTGATCACAAAATAGAAAATTTCTATTATACCAAACTGAAAAGTTTTTGTACAAACAAAACTAATGCAGACAAGGTTAGAAGGGAAGCAATAAACTGGGAAAATATTTATACAGTCAAAGGTTCTGATAAAGGCCTCATTTCCAAAATATATAGAGAATTAACTCTAATTTATAAAAAATCAAGCCATTCTCCAATTGAAAAATGGTCAAAGGATATGAACAGACAATTCTCAGATGAAGAAATTGAAACTATCTCTAGGCATATGAAAAGATGCTCCAAGTCATTATTAATCAGAGAAATGCAAATTAAGACAACTCTAAGATACCACTACACACCTGTCAGATTGGCCAAGATGACAGGAAAAAATAATGATGATTGTTGGAGGGGATGCGGGAAAACTGGGACATTGATGCATTGTTGGTGGAATTGTGAACGAATCCAACCATTTTGAAGCGTAGTTTGGAACTAAGCTCAAAAAGTTATCAAACTGTGCATACCCTTTGATCCAGCAGTGTTACTACTGGGCTTATATCCCAAAGAGATTATAAAGAAGGGAAAGGGACCTGTATGTGCACGAATGTTTGTGGCAGCCCTTTTTGTAGTGGCTAGAAACTGGAAACTGAATGGATGTCCATCAGTTGGAAAATGGCTGAATAAATTGTGGTATGTGAATATTATGGAATATTACTGTTCTGTAAGAAATGACCAACAGGATGATTTCAGAAAGGCCTGGAGAGACTTACACAAACTGATGCTGAGTGAAATGAGCAGGACAAGGAGATCATTATATACTTCAACAACAATACTATATCATGACCAATTCTGATGGACCTGGCCATCCTCAGCAACGAGATCAACCAAATCATTTCCAATGGAACAGTAATGAACTGAACCAGCTACACCCAGAGAAAGAACTCTGGGAGACGACTAAAAACCCTTACATTGAATTCCCAATCCCTATATTTATGCCCACCTGCATTTTTGATTTCCTTCACAAGCTAATTGTACAATATTTCAGAGTCTGATTCTTTTTTATACAGCAAAATAATGTTTTGGTCATGTATACTTGTGTATCTAATTTATATTTTAATGTATTTAACATCTACTGGTCAACCTGCCATCTAGGGCAGGGGGTGGGGGGTAAGAGTTGAAAAATTGAAACAAGAGGTTTGGCAATTGTTAACACTGTAAAGTTACCCATGCACATAACCTGTAAATAAAAGGCTACTAAATAAAAAATAAATAAATAAAAATAAATTTTAAAAAAATTAAAAAAAAATATCACCAATCACCTCCCAAAAGAGATCACAAATTAAAAATTCCAAGTTATATAATACTTAAATTTCAGAATTATTGAATCATGGAAAAATATTGCAAGTAGCCAGAAAGAAACAATTAAAATGTCAAGTATTTGATATCTGAGGAGCCACAAACAGGATTATTTAGAAGCTTCCACCTTAAAGGATTGAAGAGTCTGGAATTTGTGGAATCTGATATTCCAAAAGGCTAAGTAACATGGAATCAGCCAAGAATAAACTACCCTGCTACAGTGAGCATTTTCTTTCAGGAAAGTAGATGGACATTACATGAAACAGGTGAATTTCATTTATTTCTGATGAAAAGATCAGTTGACCAAAAAATTTCAATTTTCCAATCAATTTTTTCAAAAAGTGAGTTCTTATCCCAAAAGCTGGGGTCTTTGGGTTTGTCATACACTAGAGTATTAAGGTTATTGACTTTTTATCCTTTGAATCTAACCTATTCCACTGATCAACTAATCTATTTCTTAGCCAATAGCAAATGGTTTTGGTAACTGCTGCTACAGCTAGGCCACCTTCATTGATTTTTTTTTCATTAATTCTCTAGAAATTCATAACTTTTTATTTTTCCATATGAACTTTATTCTTTATTATTATTATTATAACTTTTTTATTGACAGAACCCATGCCAGGGTAATTTTTTACAACATTATCCCTTGCTCTCACTTCTGTTCCGATTTTTCCCCTCTCTCCCTCCACCCTTTCATCTAGATGGCAAGCAGTCCTATACATGTTAAAAGGTTACAGTAGATCTTGGATACAATGTATGTGTGCAGAACCAAACAGTTCTCTTGTTGCTCAGGGAAAATTGGATTTAGAAGGTATAAATAACCCGGGAAGAAGAACAAAAATGCAAGCAGTTTACATTCATTTCCTAGTGTTCTTTCTTTGGGTGTAGCCACTTCTGACCATCCTTGATCAATTGAAACTTAGCTAGATCTTCTCTTTGTCAAAGAAAGCCACTTCCATCAGAATACATCCTCATACAGTATTGTTGTTGAGGTATATAATGATCTCTTGGTTCTGCTCATTTCATTTAGCATCAATTCATTTAAGTCTCTCCAAGCCTCTCTATATTCATCCTGCTGGTCATTTCTTACAGAACAATAATATTCCATAACATTCATATACCACAACTTACCCAACCATTCTCCAATTGATGGACATCCATTCATTTTCCAGCTTCTAGCCATTACAAATAGGGCTGCCACAAACATTTTGGCACATACAGGTCACTTTCCCTTCTTTAGTATCTCCTTGGGGTATAAGCCCAGTAGTAGCACTGCTGGATCAAAGTGTATGCACAGTTTGATAAGTTTTTGGGCATAATTCCAGATTGCTCTCCAGAATGGTTGGATTCGTTCACAACTCCATCAACAATGCATCAGTGTCCCAGTTTTCCCACATCCCCTCCAACAATCATCATAGTTTTTCCTGTCATCTTAGCCAATCTGACAGGTCTGTAGTGGTATCTCAGAATTGTCTTAATTTGCATTTCTCTGATTAATAATGATTTGGAACACTCATATGAGTGGTAATAGTTTCAATTTCATCTTCTGAAAATTGTCTGTACATATCCTTTGGCCATTTGTCAATTGGAAGATGGCGTGGTTTCTTATAAATTAGGGTCAGTTCTCTATATATTTTGGAAATGAGGCCTTCATCAGAACCTGTAACTGTTAAATATTTTCCCAGTTTATTGCTTCCCTTCTAATCTTGTCTGAATTAGTTTTGTTTGTACAAAAGCTTTTTCATTTGATATAATCAAAATTTTCTATTTTGTGATCAATAATGGTCTCTAATGAACTTTATTCTTATTTTTTTCTAGGTCATTAAAATAGTATTTTGGGAGTCTGATTGGTATAGCATTAAACAATTAGATAAGTTTAGGTAGTGTTGCCATCTTTATTATATTTGCTCACCCTATACAAGAACATTTAATATTTTTTCCAATTGGTTAGATCACACTTAATTTGTGTGGAAATTATTTTGTAGTTTTGCTCATAATTTTTCTGATTTTCTTTTCAGATAAATGTCTAAGTATTTTACACTACCAATAGTTACTTTAAATGCAATTTTTCTTTGTAACTCTGACTGCTGGATTTTGTTACTGATGTATAAGAATGTTGTTGACTTATGTGGGCTTATTTTATATCCTGCAACTTTGCTAAAGTCATGGATTATTTCTAATAACTTTTTAGTAGAATCTCTGGGGTTCTCTAAGTATACCATCATATCATCAGCAAAGAGTGATAATGTGGTTTCCTCATTGCCTACTCTAATTCCTTTAATCTCTTTCTCAACTCTTATTTCCAAAGCTAGCATGTCTAGTACAATATTAAATAGTAGGGGTGATAGTGGGCAACCTTTTATGACTCCTGATCTTACTGGAAATGGTTGCAGTTTATCCCCATTACATATGATGCTTACTGATGGTTTTAAATAGATTCTACTGATTATTTTAAGGAAAAGTCCTTTTTTTTCCTATACTCTTAAGTGTTTTTAATAGTAATGGATGTTGGATTTTATCAAATGCTTTTTCTGCATCTATTGAGATGATCATATGGTTTTTATTAATTTGGTTATTAATATGGGCAATTATACTGATAGTTTTTCTAATATTGAACCAGCCCTGCATTCCTGGTATAAATCCTACTTGATTGTGGTGTATTATCCTGGGGATGATTTTCTGTAGTCTTTTTGCTTTGTTTTATTAAGATTTTAGCATCAATATTCATTAAGGAGATTGGTCTATAATTTTCTTTCTCTGTTTTCCATCTACCTGGTTTAGGTATCAGTACCATGTCTGTGTCATAAAAGGAATTTGGTAGGACTCCTTCATTAATTTTCAATAACTTATATAGCATTGAGGTTAATTGATCTGTAATTACTGAACAAATGTTTGGTAGAATTTGGTAGAATTCATATGAAAACCATCTGGTCCTGGCAATTTTTTCTTTGGGAACTGATTAATAGCTTGTTCTATTCTTTTTCTGAAATGGGATTATTTAAGCAATTTACTTCCTCCTCTATTAATCTGGGAAGCCTATATTTTTGGAGGTAGTCATCAATTTCACTTAGATTATCAAATTTATTTGTATAAATTTTCATAAAGTTGGGCAAAGTAACTCTTCATTATTACTCTAATTTTCTCTTCATTGGTGGAAATTTCTCTTTTTTCATTTTTAAGACTAATTGATTTTCTTTGTAGATTTTTTTAATCAGATTTATCAAAGGTTTATCTAATTTTTTTGTTTTTTTCATAAAACCAACTCTTAGTTTTATTTATTAGTTCAATAGTTTTTTTTTTACTTTCAATATTATTAATTTTTCCTTTTAATTTTAAAATTTCAATTTTAGTAATTGATTGGGGTTTTTTAATTTAGTCTTTTTCTAGCTTTTTAAGTTGCAAGCTCAATTCATTGATCTAATCTTTCTCTATTTTATTTAAGTAAGCCTCTAGAGATATAATATTTCCCCTTATTACCACTTTGGCTGCATAACACAAATTTTGCTATGATATCCCATTGTCATTATCTTAGGTGAAATTATTAATTATGTCTTTAATTTTCTGTTTCACCCAATCAATATTTAAGATGAGATTATTTAGTTTTCAAATACTTTTTGGTCTACTTACCCCTAAGTTTTTGTTGAATGTAGTTTTTATTGCATTGTGATCTGAAAAGAAATCATTTACTATTTCTGCCTTCCTGCATTTAATTTTGAGGTCTTTATGTCCTAAAAAATGGTTAATTTTTGTATGGGTTCCATTAACTGCTGAGAAGAAAGTATACTCCTTCGCGTCCCCATTCAGTTTTCTCCAAAGATCTATCATATCTAATTTTTTCTAATATTCTATTTACCTCTTTAATTTTTCTTATTTGTTTTCTGGTTTGATTTATCTAATTCTGAGAGTTCAAGGTTGAAATAGTAAGTTTTGCTTACTATTTCTTCTTGCAACTCTCTTAACTTCTCCTTTAGGAAGTTAGATGCTATACCACTTATTGCATATATGTTTAGTATTGATATTGCTTCATTGTCTGTGCTACCCTTTAGCAAGATATAGTTTTATTCCTTATCGATTTTAATTAGATCAATGTTTGCATTTACTTAATCTGAGATAAGGATGGCTACCCCTGCTTTTTTTACTTCACCTGAAGCATAATAGATACTACTTCAAACTTTTACCTTTACTCTGTATGTATCTCTCTGCTTTAAATATGTTTCCTGTAAACAACATATTGTAGGGTTTTGACCTTTGATGCAGTCTGCTATCTGCCTCTGCTTTATGGTAGAGTTCATCCCATTTACATTTATGGTTAAAATTACTAATTCTCTATTTCCTGCCATCTTATTATCCCCAGATTATGCTTTTCTTTTTCTTGCTCCCCCTTATCGCTTTTCCCAGTATTAAACTTTTGGGCACCATTTCTCTTATGCAGCTCTCCCTTCTTAGAATCCCTCCAACCCCCTTTGAATCCCTTCCCTTTCTTCAACCCTTTCATTATTACTCTTTTCCTTTTCCCTTTTCCTCTCCCACATTTTTTAATGGGGTTAAAGTTTCTCTGTAAATGAACCATCTCAATTATTTTCTCTTTGAGCCAACTCTGATGAGAGTAAGATTCACACAATCTTTCTTTCCCTCTCTAAATTCCCTCAGATATGATAGGTTTCCTTTGCCTCTTTGTGGCTTGCCCTCTTTTTATCTCCCCTTTCCCCTTTTTCTGATATTATCCCCTTTCCATTTCTACTTCCCATTTTTATGCTATAGTAATAAAATCAAATTATGCATGTACTCTTTATATATAGCCATAACAGAAATATAATTCTCAAGAGTTCTTTTTACCTTTTTCTGCTTCTCTTGAGTCTTATGGTTGAACATCAATTTTTTTGTTTAGATCTGGTTTTTTCCTTAGAAACAAATGGAATTCATTTGTTTCATTAAATATCTATCTTCTTCCTTGGAAGAAAATGCTCACAATAGTTGGCTAGTTTATTCTTGGCTACATTCCAAGTTCTTTTGTCTTTTAGAATATCAGATTCCAAGCCCTTCAATTCTTTAATGTGGAGGCAGTCAGATCTTGAGTGGTCCTTATTGTGGCACTTTGGTATTTGAATAGTTTTTTTTCTAGGGATGCTTTTAATATTTTTTCCTTAATCTGATAGTTCTGAAAGTTAGACACAATATTCCCTTCAAAAAAAATCAAAAGTTAGAAAAAATGTTAAATATCTACTTGGAAAAACAAACAGACTTGGAAAATAGATCAAGGAGAGATAATCTGATTCTTGGACTTCCTGGAA
This sequence comes from Sarcophilus harrisii, assembly GCF_902635505.1. Classification (NCBI taxonomy): domain Eukaryota; kingdom Metazoa; phylum Chordata; class Mammalia; order Dasyuromorphia; family Dasyuridae; genus Sarcophilus; species Sarcophilus harrisii. Next base: position 210,911,315 of record NC_045429.1, read on the forward strand.
ATTTTGATGGATAAAATGCCTAAATACTATTTTACAGGAAATCATCAAAGAGAACTGCCCAGATGTAAAAGAATCAGAAGGTAAAATAGACATTGAAAGAAGTCATCGAATTTTTAAAAGATTTTTTGATTTTACTTGACTGATTCTTGATGTCTCAATGAATTATTCATTTCTATTTGTTCAGTTCTGATTTTTAATGAGTTATTTTCTTCATTATCTTTTTTACTTCTTTTTTTATATGTCCAATTGAGTTTTTAAATAAGTTGTTTTGCTCTATGGAATTTTTTCTATTTCCCTAAAATGTCACAAAAGTAAAGAAAAATTTGATAAACTGGAAAAAGAAAACAACTTCCTGAAAGATGAATTGGAAGAGATAAAGAACACCCAGGGAAAAATGAATTTGTGAATTTGTAAAAGAAAATAACCTTTGCTGGTGATCTTCCAAATTATCTTCAGCTGGTAAATTGTTGTACTTCTAGTCTTTGTGAATTTTACGAGTCAAGTGCTATTTTTGAGACTGAATTTAGTAATTAATAATGAGGATATGAAAGGAGTTTAGAATATCACATGTTCCTTCTCTGCCATTTTGTCCCTGCCTTCACTCTTTATTTCTAAATCATGAACTCATCTAGATCTTATCTTGGTATGTCATTTTAGGTGTAGTTTGGGCCCTATATTCTTCCATACTAGTTTCCAAATTTTCCAGCAGTTTTTGTAAAATAGTGTAGAGCTCAACTTTAAAAGGGATAAAATAGGCAAAAAAAAATTTACAAGAATTAAAAAAGAACCTTGAAGAAAAAAGCTATTAAGGTGACATAGAAAGTCAAAATAACAAAACAAAATTGATCAAAAGCCCATATATGAAATTGCAAAGGTGGGTCATACCTGGCCTCAAGACCAAAAAGCCTTATTGAAAGAGCTCAAAGAAGATTTTCAAAGGCAAATAAGAAGGTAGAAGAAAAATTTAGCAAATAAATGAGAAATATGCAAGTGAGATTGAACAGCCTGGAATAGGAAGGTTAAAAATTGACTAAAGAGAATAATTCCTTAAAAAAATACAATTGGTCAACTGGGGAAATTATCCACTAAAAAAAGCAATTCCATAAAAAGCAGAATTAGTCAAATGAAAAAAGAAATACAAAAGCTAATGAAGAAAATTGTTCCTTAAAAATTAGAATTAGACAAATGGAGCCTAATGACTCTTATATACAACAAGAATCAGACAAAGAAAATGAAAATAATGAAAAAAGGAAGAAAATGTCAATTACAATCAACCTGGAAAACAAATACAAGAGAAAGAATTTAAGAATTAATGGACTATCTGAAAGCCATGATAAAATGGCACTTCTACCTAAGTTAATTTACAATAAAACTACAAAAATGAATGTTGTACAGCTAGAAAAAATAATAAAAGTCTTCTGGAAAAAACAAAAAATAGAGAATTCAAAGGAAAGTAATGAAAAAAATAACAAAAGGGCCTTAGCCATACCGGATCTCAAACTATATTATAAAGCAACAATCATTAAAAATTGCTTGGTAATAAGAAATAGAGTGATGGATAAGTGTAAGAGATTAGGTACAGAATATACTATAGTATATTTACTTTAGTAATTTATTGTTTGATAAACCCAAAGACTCCAGCTTCTAGGACAAGAACCCACTATTTAACAAACAGTTCTGGGAAAATTGGAACTTTTATGGCAGAAAGTAGAAGCAGACCAACAGCTCACATCATATATTAAAATGAGGTCAAAATGTGATTTCAACATAATCAGTAATACTATAACCAAATTAGGAAAGTAAGAAATAGTTTTATCTATCAGATCTATGGAGAAGGGAAGAATTTATGACCAAACAAGAGATAAGGGACAGTATGAAAAGCAAAACGAATACTTTTGATTATATGCATTTTTTTAATTGCACTAATAAAAAATAATGCAGCTATATTTAGAAGGGAAGCATCAAGCTGAGAAACATTTTTTCAGCCAGTTTTTCTGATAAAGGCCTCATTTCTTTCTTTTTTCTTTTTTTTATTATTGTACAATTAGCTTGTGAAGGAAATAAAAAATGCAGGTGGGCATAAATAAAGGGATTGGGAATTCAATGTAATGGTTTTTAGTTATCTCCCAGAGTTCTTTCTCTGGGCATAGCTGGTTCAGTTCATTACTGCTACATTGGAAATGATTTGCTTGATTGCATTGCTGAGGATGGCCAGGTTCATCAGAACTGGTCATCATATAGTATTGTTGTTGAAGTATATAATGATCTCCTGGTCCTGCTCATTTCACTCAGCATCAGTTCGTGTAAGTCTCTCCAGGCCTTTCTGAAATTATCCTGTTGGTCATTTCTTACAGAACAGTAATATTCCATAATATTCATATACCACAATTTATTCAGCCATTCTCCAACTGATGGACATCCATTCAGTTTCCAGTTTTTAGCCACTACAAAAAGGGCTGCCACAAACATTCGTGCACATACAGGTCCCTTTCCCTTCTTTATAATCTCTTTGGGATATAATCCCAGTAGTAACACTGCTGGATCCAAGGGTATGCATAGTTTGATAACTTTTTGAGCATAGTTCCAAACTACTCTCCAAAACGGTTGGATTCGTTCACAATTCCACCAACAATGCATCAATGTCCCAGTTTTCCCGCATCCCCTCCAACAATCATCATTATTTTTTCCTGTCATCTTAGCCAATCTGACAGGTGTGTAGTGGTATCTTAGAGTTGTCTTAATTTGCATTTCTCTGATTAATAAGGACTTGGAGCATCTTTTCATATGACTAGAAATAGTTTCAATTTCTTCATCTGAGAATTGTCTGTTCATATCCTTTGACCATTTTTCAATTGGAGAATGGCTTGATTTTTTATAAATTAGAGTTAATTCTCTAAATATTTTGGAAATGAGGCCTTTATCAGAGCCTTTGACTGTAAAAATATTTTCCCAGTTTATTGCTGCCCTTCTAATCTTGTCTGCATTAGTTTTGTTTGTACAAAAACTTTTCAGTTTGGTATAGTCAAAATTTTCTATTTTGTGATCAGTAATGATCTCTAGTTCTTCTTTGGTCATAAATTCCTTCCCCTTCCACAGGTCTGAGACGTAAACTATCCTGTGTTCCTCTAATTTATTAATAATTTCAGTCTTTATGCCTAGGTCATGAACCCATTTTGACCTTATCTTGGTGTACAGTGTTAAGTGTGGATCAATGAAAGGCCTCATTTCTAAAACATATATGAGATGGAGTCAAATTCATAAGAATATAAGTAATTCCTCAATTGATAGTCAAAGGACTTGTACTTTCAGATGAAGAAATTAATATCTATAATCATATGGAAAAAATGCTCCAAACACCTATTGATTATGGAAATGCTAATTTAAAAAATCTGAGGTAACACCTCACACCTATCAAATTGATTAATATAACAGAAAAGGGAAATGGTGGTGCAAAAGTTGAAATCCTAATGCATTACTTGTGCTGTTGTGAATCGATACAAGCATTCTTTAAAACAATTTGGAACTATGCCAAAAGGCTGTAAACCTGTGCATTTCCTTTGATTCAGCAAATCCACTACTAGGTCTAAATCTCAAAAAGATCATAAAAAAGGAAAAGCATCCACATCTACAAAAATATTTATAGCAGCTCTCCTTGGGCTAGTGAAGAATTGGAAATCAACGGGATGCCTATTAATTGAAGAATCACTGAACTCATTTTGTTTTATGAATATAATGATGTACTAATGTTTTATTAAGAAAAAAAATGAAGAAAAGGCAGATTTCTGAAAAAAAAATCTGGAAAGACTAATATGAACTGATGCTGAGCCAAACAAGCAGAAGCAGAAAAGCACAAAAAAAACCAGCAATATTATCTAAACACCTTTCCAAATGACTTATGATATAAATGTTATGTATAGCCAGAGAAATTATGGAGTGTGAATAGAGTTTGAAGCATTCTATTTCAACTTTTCTTCTCTTTTTTATGCTTTCTCCCTTTTGTTCTGATTCATATATCTTTTCATATACATTACATGCTTATCAAATTTTGGGATTTCACAAAGAGGAATGAAAATATGACTAGATGTCTAATAGATTAAGGATTAAAACAGTTCTAGTACTAGAGTTTTGGGATGATTCTAATGAGATAAGTTCATATAAGAAAACTAAGTGACTATATTTTGATTAAAATTAGAGTAAAAATTGAAGTTTAAAAATCCCTTTCATACAATTACAATACAGGAATAACATGGGTGAAAAAGATTCTGTTGCTCTAAAAATGTGGTAGGTCTTCATGAACAAAAGGTTACTAAGCTATTGTAGTTTAAAAAAAAATAATAGAGTGACATTAAACCATTAAGAGAGAAATAACTTCCAGGAATAGGAAATTGAGTGACTCAATTTTATTCTGACCTCTTTAGATACAGTCTAAAATAATATCTTCTAGTTGGATAGCTCAATTGAGGATAATATTTAATAAATTAATAGGTTTCCAGGAGAGAACAATTTAAAGCCTAAAAGATCTTGAGTACATGTTATCTTCATTTACATAAAAGGAAGTGCTCAACTAGAAGATGAGAATACTTAGTTATGACCCGATAGTCTTCAAGGACTTTAATGGCAATATAGAACTTGCTCTGTTTAACTTCTAAGTACAGAAATAATAGCAAAGTGTAGATACTGCAAAAATTAAAATAAAAAGTTGATTTCATGAAAAAAATTTTATAATAATAAAAAAGCTCAAAATTGTAATTTACTGCCTTGCAATATGGTAGATTCCCATTTTTGAACATTTCCAGGCCACTGAAGATATAGCTATTATCGTATTCCCCACCTTTGATTTCTCAAATTCTGTTTCTGTTATATTTATTAGCTAAAATATTAGCTAGAAATCTTTTATTTCAATAATACAATGTTATGAACTCCTACTAAAGTAAAATTGGACATTTTCTTCAACGTGCAGTATTTTAGAGTTGCAGAGTTGACTAGATCTCAGCTTATTTAACATTGGATCACAACCCCACATGGAGTCTCATAATTGAATAAGGGAGTCAAAATTATGATTTATTATCAGTAAATTTTGATTCATATACCTATCTTATACATGTATAAACTCCAGCTCACATAAAATTTTCTGGGAGCAAAAAAAGACTTCTCCAGTAGAAAAACTTTAAAAAGCCCTGACTTTTTCCAGTAGGATTGTGTCTAGATGGCACAGTAGGTCAAAAATTCCAAGCTCTCCAGATTTCATCCACACAAAAAAGATTGTGCCTCAGGGCCAATGTAGATCAGTGAAAAACAAATTTGACTTGGAAAAGAACAGATGTTTTTCTAAGATATTTTTAGAAGCCTGAAGAAAAACCCAAGGACAAAGGATTAACTTGTGAACTATAAACACTCCCTGGCACTCTCTGCTAAAACAAAAAGCAAGGAGTAGTGAAGGCTAGCTTGGTTCAGAGATAGTCTCAGTCTGAATCACAGAAACTTTGATCTCCCAAAACAATAGTGGGAATTGGAGGTTTAAGTCTGGAAAGATTTAGGGAATCTCTGCTGATAAATAAAGCTATGCCTAGCTATGCTAAGATACACCACCTGAGTACAGGCAATGGTACAGAGTAATTGATGACTATAGCCAGTAACAGGAGAATACAATTCTTGGGCTTTGAGTTCCAGGTCAGGGTAGAAGAAAATTGAAATGAAGCACCATTCCCCTACCTTAGGACTAGAAGTGATTACACTATTTAGTTCTTCTTCTTCTTCTTCTTCTTCTTTTTTTTTTTAATGAACAAAGAAGAAAGAATCCAATCATAGAAATTCAGTATGGGAATAGAGAAGACCAGGTTTGTTTTTTGGGGAGGAAGAGTGAAGTAAAAAAAAAAAAAAAAAAAAAAAAGTCTCTTCTATGTTAAAGAGTAATCTTAAACGGCTATCTACCCAGAAAATTCCCTATAGAAAAACTTAAAGTTATTGTAGGAGTAAGGAAGACCACTGTTCAAGACACCAAAGTAAAAGAAGTTCTCCTACCCCAAAGAGTAATGTTGAATGGCTACTTGCCCAGAAACAATTTACAGAAGAACTCAGAAAAACTTAAAAATCAAATGAGAGAGACTGAAGAAAAATTAAGAACATTACAAAAAAAAGAATATTATGAAAAGAAAGTCAACCAATTAAAAAAGAAGACTGAGTCATGAAGCAGAAAATTATTCTTTGAAAATTAGAACTGAGCAAATGGAAGCCAGTAAAGTTATGAGACCAATTTTTTAAAAGTAAATAATGAAAAAATAGAAAATATTATACAACTTATAAGAAAAAGCAACACATCTGAAAAACATATCAAAATTGTAAATATAAGAATAATAAGATTACCTGAAAGTTGTGAACAAAAAATAGAAATATAACACAATAATATAAGAAAAGTTTAAATTATCATCAGGTGGTAGAATAATAGGGTAAAGTAGAAATAATAAAACTATCAATCAACACCTCAAAAAGATTCTATCAGGAAAACATATAGAAATATAATTGCAATATTTCAAAAACTGTAGAAGAAAGAGAAAATTCTATAAGCAACAACAATGAAAAAAATTCAAGTATACTTGAGCTACAGTAAGAATTTCACAGAATGTATCAGTGGCTAAAATGAAATAGCACAAGTCCTGTAGTACTATATATCAACAATTAAATTCTCTAGGATGCTATATTATATCCAGCAAAATTAAGCAAAATAATAAATGTAACAATGGACATTTAATGTACTGTGAGATTTTCAGGATTTTGTCTCAAAGAAACCTGGCCTCAATAGAAAATTTAGCATATCACTGCTATCATTAAAGACTAATTTTAAGAGACTCAATAATGAAAAAAAAAATGTTTGTTTTATATGTGAAAATGAAAACCATCTGTGTAAGACTGACATTGGTAACTGTATAGTCCAAAAGAATGATTGTTAGGAATATAACATAGAAAGGGAGCAAAAGGATTGGCGAAAGGAATCAAGGGAGACATTCACAGGAAGGAAGAAGTGTGTGACAAGGTGGTTAAGTAATTTCAAGGTAAATTACAAGGTAGAAGTAAAGTAGAAAAATTAGCAGAGATAAGAAATAAAGAAATGTAAACAAAATGATAATGATCAGGGGTATAATTTGTTAGAAAAAAATTAGTGATACAATGATTTATTTTAGACAAATCAAACAAAAAAGATTCAATAAAGAGAACAATCTATATTACATGTGAGCCATATTAATATTATTTTAGAAATATGTATGTGATATGCATGTAACATATATAACTATATATATATGCTTTTATATATGTATGTAGGTATATTTTTGGTTATGTATATGTGTGTGTGTCTATGTTTACTGGTGTGTGTATATATATTCATATGTGTATGCTTGTGTATATGTTCGTATGTATGTTCGTATGTGTATAAGTATGCAAAAAAAATATTCATGCTAAATTGTTGTCTGCTTAGGGGTGATGGGGAAGAAGGAAGGAAGGGGAAGAAAAGCATAAAGGAAGGTGTGCACAAAAGAAAACAAAAGACAACAGAAGAAAATTGCAAATGAAAATGTGGAAAATTTTGAACACAATGCCTTTTATTATTATATATTCTTTCTTGAAATTGCAATTTATTATACTATGATTTGAACCTTCACTGCTATTCTGCAGGAAACATGACAATATTTGGGAGGTTTTGTTCGTTTTTTTTTTTTGTTGTTGTTGTTTGTCATTTTATTTTTCTGTATTTATTTCTTTTTCTATTTTATTTTCTTATTTTTGTTTTTTTAATAAAAGAGAAGAAGAGAAGAAAAAGAAAAAAATTTAGAAGATAAAAAAGAGAAAAAGAAGAAGGAAGAGGAGGAGGAGGAGGAGAAGGGGAAGGAGAAAAGGAAGGAGAAGAAGAAGAAGAAGAAGAAGAAGAAGAAGAAGAAGAAGAAGAAGAAGAAGAAGAAGAAGAAGAAGAAGAAGAAGAAGAAGAAAGAAGAGAAGGAGGGGAAAAGGAGGGGAAAAGGAGGGGAAAAGGAGGAAAAGGAAGGGGAGCAGCAGTAGCAGACCTGGCTTAGAGAGCTGAAAATGGTAACGACCATAAACAAACAAATTTTAAACTCAAGTATTCATAGTAATGAAGCAAATTCTTCAATCATCATGCCATATTGTTCTGCAATTTCCTATCAATGACAACTGCAAAAACATTTGAAAAGTCAAAAAAAAATATGTCTATTCAATAAACAGCATTGTCATTAGTCATTAGACTACTAATTAGAGTGGTTAATAGAAACCTAGATTGTCTTCCACAAGAGGAGCCTAGAATAGACAATAATTGAAAATTTTAGGATTTATCATGAATTTTCATTCATATGCTTTGGAGACATCACTGGCAAGATGAAAAAAAATATATTAGGATCAAAAAGAGAGACTTTATAATAGTATAAGTCAATAGCACTGACTTCTAGCTCAATCACTTACCATATATGTGATAGGTGCCTTATTTACTTCATCACTATATGCTTGTTTCCTCATCTGAAAAATGTAAATGTCAGACTAGTTGTTCTCTAAGGTTCATGCCAGTTCTAAAACTACAACCTCCAAATTTATTATTCCTTACTTATTCACCTACATGGTGAGACATTCTCTTCCAATTTGTTCCTATCTTAGACAACAGATTCATTATTTCCTGATAAGTGAGTGTAATTAATAAAGAAGAAAAATCACATCAATGTCATCTTCTATTCTCTGTTCCTGATGAATGCTTCAGGTAATTTCCTTTTCTTAGTATCTTGTAATGGAGTAAGAAAAGACAAGAATAGTTATATTCAGGGTAGCCCATTGCTGTCAAAGTGACACAAACACAAAGACCATGGTATATACAGTAATGCATTATTCCCACGAAGATTTTTGAATATCAGTTGGTTTCAACAAGGAGTATGGCCATTGGAATTAATCATAATTAATTTTCATTGATTAGCGTATTCAATATTTTTTCTGTGCAATATGTAATACTGTGCCAATAAATATTGCCTTCTTTTTTTAGTACAAAATTTTAAACAATAACAAAGTTTTATTGAATTGTGTGACATCTACATGAAAGACTATTTCTGAGCTGAAAGAAAATCTATTAGATGTCATCAAGTCTAAACTTTTAATTCTGTAAGTCAGAAAATAGAAGTGCTCTGAGAGGTAAAATTTGTGCAAGGTCACATAATAATAAACAGTTGTATGAAGCAAAAACACATTTGGAAACCAGTTCCAGAACTCTTTCAAACATAGCAAAACTGTATATGAATGTCTATATTTATTTTATTTTAAATCCCTGTAAAAATTGGCAGGTTTTAACATAAGCAACCTAGGTATTAATTACTTTGGGTAAGGAAAAATAGTTTTCATAGAAACATCTACTGTTTGATAGTAATAAATATTTAAGTCATACTTCAGACTTTCAACATGTTGGATGTTCAATTTAATATTATATTCATCAAGAATACCATTAAGAATTTTTCTCTATAAAGAAGGGAAAGGGACCTGTATGTGCACGAATGTTTGTGGCAGCCCTTTTTGTAGTGGCTAGAAACTGGAAACTGAATGGATGTCCATCAGTTGGAGAATGGCCGAATAAATTGTGGTATATGAAAATTATGGAATATTACTGTTCTGTAAGAAATGACCAACAGGATGATTTCAGAAAGGCCTGGAGAGACTTACATGAACTGATGCTGAGTGAAATGAGCAGGACCAGGAGATCATTATATACTTCAACAACAATACTAGATGATGACCAGTTCTGATGGATCAGGCCATCCTCAGCAACGAGATCAAGCAAATCATTTCTAATGGAGCAGTAATGAACTGAACTAGCTATGCCCAGAAAAAGAACTCTGGGAGATGACTAAAAACCATTACATTGAAGTCCCAATCCCTATATTTATGCACACATGCATTTTTGATTTCCTTCACAAGCTAATTGTACAATATTTCAGAGTCTGATTCTTTTTGTACAGCAAAATAATGTTTTGGTCATGTATACTTATTGTGTATCTAAGTTATATTTTAATATATTTAACATCTACTGGTCATCCTGCCATCTAGGGGAGGGGGTGGGGGGGGTAAGAGGTGAAAAATTGGAACAAGAGGTTTGGCAATTGTTAATCCTGTAAAGTTACCAATGTATATATCCTGTAAATAAAAGGCTATTAAAAAAAAAAAAAAGAATTTTTCTCAGCAGTACATGAAATCTATACAAAAATTGACCAGGCAAGAGGACATAAAAGCCTCAAAATCAAATGCAGAAAGGCAAAAATGATAAATGCATTTTTTTCAAATAATGATGCAATAAAAAATTGCATGTAATAAAAGGCAACAGAAAATAGACCAAAAATTAATTGGAAACTAAATAATCTAATTGTAAAGAAGAAGTGGGTGAAAAAAAAAAAAACAAATCATAGATGCAATCAATAATTTCCTCCAAAAGAATAACGAGACAACATACCAAAAGTTTTGGGATGCAGTCAAAGTGGTTATTAGGGGAAATTTGCTATTTCTAGATAATTACTAGCATAAAATAGAGAAAGAGAAGATCAAGGAATTGGGCTTGCAACTAAAAAAGCTAGAAAAATAACAAATTAATACTCCTTAAATAAATACCAAATGTGAAACTATGAAAACAAAAGGGGAGAATAATAAATTGAAAATAAGAAAACTATTGAATTAATATATAAAAATTAGAGTTGTTTTTATGAATAAAACAATAAAATTAATAAACTTTTAGTTAATTTCGTTAGAAAAAATGAAAGAAGAAAATCAAATTGGTAGTAGCAAAAAGGAAAAAGCAAGAAATGTCCATCAATGAAGAGGAAATTAGAGCAATAAATAAGAGTTATTTTGCCCAACTAAATGTCAAAAAATTTGATAAGCAAAGTGAAATGAAGGGATGCCTACAAAAATATAAATTACTCAGATTAACAGAAGAGGAAATAAATTCTTTAATAGTCCCATTTTACAAAAAGAAATAGAATTAGCTATTAATCAGCAACCTAAGAAAATATGTCCAGTACCAGATGGATGTACATGTGAATTCTATTAAACATTTAAAGAACAATTAATTCCAACACTATGCAAAATATTTGAAAAAAAAAGGAAAAGAAGGAGCAAAACCAAATTCATTTTATGATAGATAATGTTGATATCTAAACTAGATAGCGTGAAAACAGAGAAAGCAAATTATAGAACAATTTCCCTAATGAATAATGATGCAAAAATCAGAAGTAAAATATTAGCAAAGGGATTACAAAATATCATCCCCAGGATAATATATTATGATAAAGTATGATTTATACCCGGAATACAGGGCTAGTTCAATATTAGGAAAACTATTAACATAATTGACTATGTCAATAACCAAACTAACAAAAATCATTTGATTATTTCAATAGATGCAGAAAAGGCATTTGATAAAATTCACCACCCATTGCTATTAAAAACACGAGAGTATAGAAATAAATGAAATTTTCTTAAAATGATCAGGACCATTTGTTTAAAATTATCAACAAGCATAATATGTAATAGGGACAAACTAGAACTATTCCTAATAAGACCAGGGGTGAAACAAGGTCGCCCACTATCTCCATTACTATCCAATATTGTATTAGAAATGTAAGCTTTGGCAATGAGAAAAAATAGATTAAAGTAATTAGAGTGGGTCATGAGGAAACTAAATTATCACTCTTTGCAAATGATATGATGGTATTCTTAGAGAACCCTAGAGAATCAGCTAAAAAACTACTAGAAACAATTCACAACTTTAGCAGAATTGCAGGATACAAAAAAAATCCACATCAATTATGAGCATTTTTACACATTAGTGACAAAGTCCAGCAGCAAGAGATACAAAGAGAAATTCCATTTAAAATAATTGTTGATATTATAAAATATTTGGGAGCCTATCTGCCAAGAAAAAGTCAGGAACTATATGCACACAACTACAAAATGCTTTAGACACAAATAAAGTCAGGTCTAAATAACTGGAAAAATATTGTGTCCATGGGTAGACTGAGTGAATATGATAAAAATGACAATAATACTTAAATGAATCTGCTATTTTAGTGCCGTATAAATCAAACTCCAAAGAAATTAGTGCCATACAAATCAAACTCCAAAGAAAAAATAGTAACAAAAATCTTCTGGAAGAAGAAATGATCAAGAATCTAAGGGAATGAATGCAAAAATACAAATGAATTTAGCCTAGCTGTGCCAGAATTAAAACTATATTATAAATCATCAGTCATCAAAACCATTTGGTACTGGCTAAGAAATACAGTAGCTGATCAGTGGAATAGGTTAGGTTCACAGGAAAAAAAAAGCCAATCACTATAGGAATCTAGTATTTGATAAACACAAAACCTCTAGCTTTTGGAATAAGAGCTCACTGATAAAAACTTCTGGGAAAACTGGAAACTAGTATGGTGGAAACTAGGCATCGACCCACATCTAACTACATATATACCAAGATGAGGATTGAAATGGATCCATGATTTAGACACAAATAGGGATAATTATAAGCAAATTGGAGGAACATAGGATAATTTACCTCTCAGATATATGGAGAAGGAAGGAATTTGTGACAAAAGAAGAACTGGAGTTCATTACTGAACATCAAATACATCATTTTAATTACATTAAGTTAAAAAGTTTTTGTACAAACTAAACTAATGAAGACATTATTAGAAGGGTAGCGATAAACTGGGAAAACATTTTTATATTCAAGGCTTCTGATAAAGGCATCATTTCTAAATTATATGGAGAACTGACACAAATTTATAAGAATTCAAACCATTCTCCATTTGACAAATGGTAAAAGATTATGAACAGACAATTTTCAGGTGAAGAAATTGCAACCATTTCTAGTCATATGAAAAGGTGCTCTAAATCATTATTGATCAGAGAATTGCAAATTAAGACAACTCTGTAATACTATTGAACAACTTTCAGATCGGCTAAGATGACAGGAAAAGATAATGATGGATGTCGGAGGGGATGTGGGAAAATTGGAACACTACTACATTGTTGGTGGAGTTGTGAACTTATCCAACCATTCTGCAGAGGAATTTGGAATTATGCCCAAAGGGCTATCAAACTACTCATACCTTTCGATCTGGCAGTGTTTTAAGGGAAGTAAAGGGATGCACATTTGCAAAAAAGGTTTGTGGCAGCCCTTTTTGTAGTGGCAAGAAACTGGAAACTGAGCAAACTTCCATCAGTTGGAGAATGGCTTAATGAGTTATGGAAAATTGTTGTCCTATAAGAAATGATCAGCAGGATGATTACAGAAAGGCCTGGAGAGACTTACATGAACTGATTCTAAGTGAAATGAGCAGAACCAAGAGATCATTGTACATGGCAACAAGAAGATCATATGATGATCAGTTTTGATTAATGTGGGTCTTTTCAGAAATGAGATGATTCAGGCCAATTCCAATCATTTTGTGATGAATAGAGCCATGTAAACCCAGAGAGAGGATTCTGGGAACTGAATGTGGATGACAACATAGGATTTTCACCCTTTTGGTTGTTGTTTGCTTGCATTTTATTTTCTTTCTCATTTTTTTCCCATTTTAACTGATTTTTTTTTTGTGCAGTACAATTGTATATAAATAAGCATAAATTGCATTTAACATATATTTTTACTATGTTTAGCATATATTAGATTACTTGCCATCTAGGAGAAGGGGTAGAGGGAAGGGTGGGGGAAATTAAAACACAAAGTTTTGCAAGGGTCAATATTGAAAAATTATCCATGCATTTTTTTTTAAGGATTTTTAACCTTTATTTTTTAATGTCATGAATCCTTTTGGTAATTTACTGAAACCATTATACTCCTTAGAATATTATTTTTTTCAAATGCAGAAAAAATATATGATATTATTATTTTTTTATTATAGCTTTTTATTTACAAGATATATGCATGGGTAATTTTACAGCATTGACAACTGCTAAACCTTTTGTTCTGACTTTTCCCCTCCTTCTCCCCACCCCCTCCCCCAGATGGCAGGTTGACCAATACATATGTTAAACTATAAGTTAAATACAATATATGTATACATTTCCAAATAGTTATTTTGCTGACAAAAAGAACTGGCCTTTGAAAGGACTTGAAAGGACTTAGCCTGTGAAGAAAATAAAAAATGGACAT